>NC_080436.1:22368301-22670301 GCF_028018845.1 Melospiza georgiana | reverse complement strand
AAGGATAAACACTGGCAGATTAAGTGTTGGCAAAATATTACCGCTTCAGAATATTAATTTCAGTGTGTACTGTGTGCAGAGCGATGCAGACAATGCATGGCTTGTGCCACTCCCCGCAAGAAAAAATTACTTGTAACAAATCTCTTGAATTTCTTCTTGGACCAGCGTTACAGTGGGAATTATAATAATAATTTAAAAAAAAAAGTTCAGGGGATTTCCATAACAACTGCTGTCTTAATGAACTAAAGAAGCCTTAGAATTTGTTATTCCTTCCTCATAGTAGACCTCAGCTGATAAAAATATCCGTAGCCGGTGAAATCAGTGGCATGCCTGGCTTTCTCAGACAAAACTCCCATGTGATCACGCAGGCAGCCTCAGTGAGCCCGAAGCTGCTCAGCAAGCAGTAGGTAATGAGTCTTTGTGCAGAGTGAAGCTCTTGTGGCTGAACAATAAAGCATATGGTACCAGCAATAAAACACAGTGCTGGGAAATTTAAGAAGATTCTGCTGGAAGTGGGAAGACAGTGAATATGTCAAACGTTATAAAATGACGATCAATCTGGTTTGGGTCCTAATTAATAAAAACAGTGCATGGATTGGAAAAACAACAATTTGAACAGGTCAGTTTTCTTATAGATTCTTCACACACTTCAATGTTTTAAATATAAATGGTTTTTTTGCTATTTCTTTATTGTTAATAAAGCCAGGGGTTTTTCATTTTGTACGGCAGGATTGGAAGGATGCACATCAGTCTGATACCAAGCTAAATAAATTGTGTAATTCTGATCAAATTCATTGTAAAAATGTTTTTACCATTATTCCTATGCAATTCAAACTTCAATTGTGCATGAAAAATGGGATAGCAAGTAAAATTAAATTTATGCTAGATGGATCATTTACCAATATCATAAAATATTTAGTAACAACAATCTATTACTCTGCTATGTATTTGAGACTAATTCTTTCTCAGTAGGAGATCTGTAGTGTTTGTGTTTGGTTAAACATAATGGAACATTAGAGCACATCTTACAGTGCACTTACATGGGTTTTTTTCCTTCACATTCTCCTTGGAAATTTTTGGAACTGGTGTTTTGTCTTATTTTTAATGTAATTGTAGACATTCGGGAGTGATACATTATAACCCTCCGCATGCATTTCACTCTAATGTTAATGCGAAACATGTTATTATTTTTCGAGCAAGTAATTATTTCTCATAGTAGTTCTTGGTTAATTATTCATAATTATTTTGATTTTTGAAAACTGCTCCTAAAGATTTCTGTGGCCTGTGTTTTTCTTAAAGAGGATAGACATGCAAATTCTTGGTGATTTCACATAATATAAAAATTAACAATGTAAAAGTTTTATTCCTTAAATCTCTTTACAGTATTGGGTTTGGGGTTTTTTTTCTTTATTTTCTGAATGCTGAAGATCGTAAATTGGATATGCTGATTTTTGTGGAGTATTTTAGCAGGAAGGAGATGGAGCCCTTGAAAAACGATCGGGGAAATAAAGAAACAAAACTCGAAATGTAGAGAACAGTAGCTCTTTTCATGTGCACTTATGATTCCAAGGGAGAAGTGTGCTTTATAACAGCCCGTTGATGCTGTGCCTGTGGCCGTGCTGTGCGCAGGGCCCGGCGCGCTGCGCTCGCGGTCCGTCCGTGCCGGTTCGCTTTGTGCGGGCACGGCGGAGCCCGCGCTGCCCGCCCTCGGGAATTAAAGAAAGGGAGAGGGGAAAGGGAGCCCGGGCTGCGGCTGCGGAGCCGGGGGCGGGGGCAGCGGCTCTCCCCGGGAACCGCCGGGCGGGCGGGCGGCGCTGGCCCGGTCCGGGGCGGGGGGCGCGGGCGCTGCCGCCCGGCGCGGCGGGCCCGGGGCGAGGGGCGGAGGGCCGTGCCCAGCATGCCCCGCGGCGGGGCGGGGCCGGGCCATGCAAATGCGGGGGCGGGGCGGCGGCGCGCGGAGGGCGCGGGCCGGTACGGCGGGCGCGGGCCGGGCGGCGGAGCCGCGGCCGCTCCGGCCCCTCCGCGGCAGCGCGGCCGAACCCGGGAGCGGGCGGGGCCCGGCGGCCTCCGCCGCTGCCGGCGCTGCGGGCGGGGCCGGGACCGCGCGGCCCGCGCGCTTCGGCCGTCGGAAATGTGCCGTGGCTTACAGGGCATCATTTTCCATTGGCACGTATTGCTGATGCCTAAGCGAAGGTGCTTTGCAGTCCCTGCTTTAAAACGGTTCTCCTATAAAAGGTAATTTTATATTGCAATCCTGATACAGCTTGGCATCTCAGAACGCAGGCCTGTTCGCGTTTTAGACAATAGATCAGAAAGGATATGTAAAAGTACTTTTTCACCGTACTTATGTGCAGCTATTAATTTATTTTACAGAGAACCCTGCTAATATCGCAGTAACACCTGCAGTATGTACCGTGAGATTGGATGCGATAACACTGAACATGTCACTCTATGTTAATTTAAATTGAGAAAATACAGCAATATACAGTCATACAATTATCATATAACTACTATATTCGTCTAAAATGAGTATGGTGGATTTAAAATTTAAATTTAAGAGTTGGTTAGGTACTTACAATAAGTGCATACAGAGATAAAATTAACAGTGTGCAGTAAAATAACAATAAGCGTTTCTACAGAACAACATTCCCACTGTTACAATGGAATCACAACTTTGAAATACACCTGTCTTGTCTATTTATATGGGAAAGAAACAATAAAACAAACGTTTTTTTTCTGTGGATAAGGCTCTTCATATTCTAAAACATTCCCAGTGTCAAGTTTTTTAAGAAAGCTTAAAGAACAAATTCCTGAAGCAAAAGGTGTTCTGTGTTGCTACCAAGCTATGGTGATTTTAAGACATACTTTTCTTTACCCCATCTCTAAACTCTATTGAAAGTGTGATTATGTAAACATTTTATGCTGCAATTTGAATGGTGGCTGTTGAGTCTCTTTTAGAATCATAAATAGAACCAAATCTTTATGTACGTATCAGGCATTTGGAAGACAGAGACGTGATTTTGATCTCTCGTGTTACTGGAGTTTTGTGTTAATTACACTGTCTTAATTTATTTCTGGATCTGAGGAGCCCAAATCTGGTGTGCAATGTTTTGGTTTGAGGATGCAGTGTTTGCTGTATATCTTAGGTTTTGGTCTCCATTGTTTACCAGAAAGAGGAACTTGCATTTATTGTGAAATGTCTTGCTTTAGACAGATGCAGTAGTTGACTAAATGAAGTTTAAATTAAATGTAAATTGAAGACTTCTAAGTCATGGTTTAGAGTACACAGTGGCAAATGTTTGGAAACTTAATTCCAAAGCTTAAATATTTTCCCTGAGATAGCAACAAATGATTGTCTCATCTAAAACTTTTGCTCTTAAAATGTACTTCTAGTAATTGAACCTTGAAGTTTAGAGATGTTTTCCCTTTGAACATGCAGGTGGAAAGTCAGGCTGAAGAAAGGCAGCTGTAATATATTGCTGCATTGGTAAAGATGTCTTAAAGATAAATTTACATGCAGTCTGTCAGTATCTCTTTTTGCTTTTGCTCTGAGCCAGACATGATGCTGAGAAAAAATGGATTATGGATGTGCCCTTTCCTCAATGAAATATTCCCAAACACATCACATCTTTAGAATGCTGAGACCACTTAAAGTCCTACCAGTGAGTTTTGATCACTGTTGCTTCATTGCTCTTTTGTAGGCTTTTTTGACCCTGGAACAGGGATTGAGTGTAGATAAAAGACAGATACGACTCATCTACAAGTGTACAGAAGATGAAAATATTTACTAGGTTAAAACAGCTCTGAGATAAATAGCATGCCTTTAATTTCTCCATCTCTTCACAGATATGGATACAGTATCATAATGAAACTTGTGATAAATGGGAGATGTGAATAATTGATCCCAAAAAAAAAAACTAAAACGAAGAAACTGGAAAATTGTGGCCTTTTTCTTTTCCCACACTTGCATTTAATTCTTTCCTACAGCTCCCCTGTCTCTACACCCACCCTGCAAAAAGAGGTTTGTATTTTTAGCACCTCTTCTTCAGTTTTCCATTACTTCAAATAATTTTTCCACAAAAAATAGGGAAGATGGGAAAAGGAGTAAAAGCTTGTACTGGCATAACAATTTGATGGAAAATTCACTTAATATATGTAACTGGACAACTTAAATATTGTAAAGTTAAGGATAAAAGGAAGAGGAGCTGCTTGACTTTTTTAAGGCTTTTCTATGCTTAAATGCAAAAATATAAGCAAGGATACTTCTTAAAAACTAGCATCCAGATGCATTGGACAATTTGCTTTCAGGCTTTCAGATGAAAAGATCCATCGCTTTTGTTTAGTACTTCATAAATAATTTCATGGAATATATAACTTGAAGTCCTGATTGATTTTGGGGCTTGTTTGTATCCTGCTCCTTCATAAGCAGCAGGGATTTGCATATTTATTCCATTGTCTAATGTGAAGTAGGAAATGTGGGCTGCAGAGTATGGAGCCTGACCCTCATCAGTCGTTCTGAGCGATACGGGCAGGAACTACAACATCATTTACCGATGGCAGCTTCTCCTTCTCGCCTGCTTGTTGGATTCTGATGAGGAAATGCAAGCAGCGATACCATTATGTAGTGGGAGGCTGCAGAGTAAATAAGCCTCTGTGGTATTTGTAGCTCTCATTAGCATGCTGCCCCTTCATTACATTTATTTATTCAATTCTGGCAAATCATTTCTGTGCACGCCTATACGGAGGTGATATTTTGTCCGTGCTGCCGGGGGGATGGAGGCTGCGGGCCCAGCCCGGGCTGCGGGGCCGCGCTGTGTGTGCGGCGGGGCCGGAGCGGCCCCAGGCCCTGCTGGGCACCCTAGCTCGGGAACACGGCTCCTTCTCTAACACATCTCGGGAACAGGGCTTCCCTCTCCAACACATCTCGGAACAGGGCTTCCCTCTCTAACACATCTCGGAGCAAGGCTTCCCTCTCCAACACATCTCGGGAACAAGGCTTCCCTCTCTAACACATCTCCCCGGGCTGCTGTGAGCGAGGCCGGGCTGTGCCCACGGCCTGTCCCACCTGAGGCGCGCCTGGCTGCTCCTCCTGGGATGGTGGAATAGGCTGACATGGTGCTGCTGCAGGAGGAGGTCGGGTGTTTGGAATAGGGATATGATGAACTTCTTAGTGATTTAAAATTTGTTCTGTATCACTATTGAGCAGAGTCTGCTTTAAATGTATCATGAATGTATTAACAAGGAAGCTGGATTGCAGATGTTGTTAGTTGCACTTCCTAAGCGATAGCCATCTCTAGTAAATGCCATTTGTGTGGGGGTGATAGAGTAAACAAAAATTGTAAGCCACAAAATGTGTTTGTTAATTGTTTTTAGTGTGGAAATCAAATGGTAGCGCTGCTTACTTCCAACATAGACTGTGACAGCTGAGCAGGCTATTCTCAAGCAAATATTTTGACTTTTAAATATTTTTTTTTAGGGGCAGGAAGGGAAATCCCACGACTCAGGGGGGAATTGATTCCCAGAGTTGCCATTGTTTTGCTGTCTTGTTGTACCAGCGTCTTTATAGCAGAATTCACTTTCAGAGTAGCCAGAGGTTTAACTTTGTAGCTTTCAATGAAATTGCTCAGTTGTTTACTATTATGCTTCTCACCTGCTCTTGCTTCTAAACAAACATCTTTCATTAATAAAATGGAAAAGTGGAAATTGCACAGTATTAACCTTTTTGCTCCTTTGGAAAAGACAGAGTGATCAGGGATTTAATAAAGCAAAATACATCAAATAATAAAAGGAACCCACTTCAGGTAGGAAGTGTAAGCCGCATACCTTCACAGCAGTGCTTTCAGGAGAGTGTAGGGCAGATAATTAATTTTGTCCCTGCAGACTCCCCTGGCTGAAGTGGTGCTGAATGGTCATAAGGTGCTTACAAGTCAGGCAATGAGATGGCAGTGGGCTCACTGCTCAGCTCCTATTCATCATTGTCTCAGTGACAAGAGTGCCTTGGGAATTGCATGGGAACATGCTTGTTATTAGACCTGCAGCTCTTTTGTCAGCTTTCTAAGGAAGTTTTCAGCTTTGAATTATAAAGCAAACTGAAAAGAATTCTTAGACATGTTTATTAGTATACAAGTCACTACAGGCATAAAACAAATTTTCTTTAGCATAAAAAAAAAAGTGAAGAGAGTCAACATTCAATTTTAACACAGCTGGGAATGTAATTTCAGGTCCGTCTTACTGTGGACTGTCATGTTGTGTTAGCACCACAGGCTCTTCCTTTGGGTGCCTTTGTGTTGATTATGTACAGGTGAGTAAGGACCTCTGGGGAATTTTTGCTGGCCACAAATTTGAAATTACTATTGGAAATTTTGCCAGTAATTGAATATATGCTTTTAAAGTAATTTTTGAGGTTTTCAGTTATTGAAAATACAGAGAAAACTACTGGCTTACAGAGAAACGTTTTACTTTATTGATAATGCTTATTTTGTCTCTCTTCATAAATAAAAAGTCTCATTCTATTGACCATGGTCACTAAATCTGAGACTTTGAAATATTAGTGTGGCTGATCTTTTTGACTCATTTTGTAAGGAAATTAGGTTTGTGCAGTTATGCTTTCTCTGTGCCTGTCATATTGTTCAATACGTCTTTCATATTTTCCTAATTAGTTTTTTTAACCTGTTAGCTCATATCAGCTGAGCTTGAAGCAGAAGCAGTTAATCTTCTTCAAGTATTGTGCAAATGGGTGGTGAGATGGGAAGGAGAGATTGCTAGTTCACACCAGTAAAAAACAATTTGCACTGTGGCTAAGACTCTGATTATCAAAGTAACCACATAGAGGAAAGCTTAAACACCATGACCCTGGGGAAGAGCATCAGTGAAGCAGCCCTCATACTGTGCCTTGGGTCATCCATCCAGAAGAGACAAATCCATAAATATTAAAGGTCCATTTGTTTCTCAGATTTTTTTTTTCTTTTTTGTAAATTTGAAAATAAATTCTTCTCAGTTTTAGCTGATAGCTGAGTAACTTATTTTTACCTTGTGTCTTTCTTAGAAGATTAGGTCAATTCCTTACATATATGTCAGTGGCAGAGGAAGACTTCATGGTTGTGTTGTATGAGTTCACTGTTTCCTGCATTCAGTATTTTGTTGTGTATGTTAAGGGGTCTTTTTTTGGTGAATTTCCCTCATCAGTGTTTAATTGTGAAACAATATTATTTATAAAATTATCCAGTTTTTAAAAAAAATAAATGTATTGTTTTTCAGAGTTGAATAGATACACCATGAACAGTGCAAAGTCAAAAAGCAAATCCTAGAAATAAATAGCAATTTTACATCTTCTATTTTTGTGTAATTTTTTTTCTGGACTTGAATATATACTTAGGACTGTCTTGGGTGTGCATGAAAAATGCAGATTGTAGCATTATATTTTGGTTGTGCATTGTCCTTGATCTAGATAGAAAGCTTGAATTATTATAGCCATAAAGCTATTTTTGAAGATAGCAATTTCAAAACATCAGAGCCTTCCAGTAGATATTAATAATTTATATTTTCCAGTACGAATAGTTTTATTGACTTTATTCTCTAGGGAGAAAGATGCACTTAAACATATTTTTACTAATTTTGGCTCTACTTGAGGCCAAGCCTTGAATGAAGTCATGATTTTACTGTCATGCCGTGGAGCTACATTCAATTCATTGGTGGCAATTGAATGTTGGCTCCTGCTGACCAATTTTTTTTTTGTTTTTAGGGGCCTGTTTTATTCTTCCTCAGATATTTCTGCTGATGAAAATAATGTGTTTCCTGGTATTTTCCTAGCTGTTTAGTTTCTACCATTTTCTTTCAGCTTTTTAGTAAAAAATAGCAACAGAGTTTTGAGCTACCAAAGAAGCCAGTCTGTAACTTTACATGACTACTAATGGCTGTGCCAAATATTTACTTGGAGTCTTTAAAATATACACAGCACAGATTTTATTAGAGAATTGGGTTAATTATGTTCTTTCTAATGTCAGCATTTATTAAAAAGATAAAAACAAGCTGTTATTGGACATTTTTATGCTTTCGATGTTTAAAACAAAAAGAGAAGGAGAAAAAGGAAAAAAAAATTAAAAAGCCCATCAGTCAAAAGTCTTTTGATTGGTTCTTTATAAGTCATTTGATGCAAAGAACCAAGATCATACAATAAATTTTAAATGTCTTGTTGCTGAAGTCCAAAGACTATAATCTGACTGTTGAAATATTGGGGCTCCACACTGTTTTTCATGTGTTCCCTCACTGAACCTGGAAACTCCTGGAGCACCCCGATCTGTCAGTGCTGGCATTGGAGCAGTAGAAGGTATTCCTGTAGCTGTGCCTTTTTTTGAGTGGATGTGACAAGGCAGAGGCGTGAGGTTGGTCAAAATCATCTGGCCAGCTGGAGTTTGAGCGCTGAAGGGAGAAGAGTTGTAGCAGTGTCCATTAGGGAACGTGCCGAGCATGTCTATTGTGGAACGCTGCAGCGGCGCTGAAACGCAAATGGCTGCTGGCTGAGCGCAGGCAGGTCCTCAGTATCGCAGGATTTGCTGCATAATAACCTGAGACCCTTTTTCATGCCACCTCTGTGGTGAATTCTTATTACCAATATTTGTTAAAGCGTAGTATATATGTATTTAAATTTTACCAGTGTATGACAAAAGAACACCTATGTTAGAAGAGCAATAAAATTTGCAGGTAAATAAAGAATAATTACTAAATAGCATAATTTTTCTATCTTATGACCCTCTACTGTGTATTTATTTTGATATCCAAAGAAGTGTGTATTTACACTTCCGAGATGCCTGTTGAATCTAAAGATGTATTTCACAGGGGTGCTGCAAATGGTCTGTGTTAGGGCAGTGTTCTGCTCCACAGATCAGTTCTGCTCAAAAGCTGTGTATATTAGTACAGCTGATCTGCTCTTGCTGATTGTGCTGCTTGTTCAAAGTGAGCTGAGCTAATGCAAAACCACCTCAGCTATATGTTCAGACACATAGCACAGACGAACACCATGAATGGTAACACTCAACTTTGAGCACACTTCTGTTTTTGTATACCACCCACTTTATAACTGGCTCCAGTGATCATGACAGAGCATGGCTTTGCTATTCCATTTATATTTCTTTTAAATAGTGAAGGAAATTTGAAACTCAGTATTTTTGTCTGAGTCTCACACTTCTGTAGGAAAGGAATCTTTTCATAACCTTTTGCTTCAATCTCTTCTCATGATTTTTTCTTTCTTCAGTTTTGCCTCTTTCATTGTGGTGTTACTCGGTTTGTATTACCATTTTCAAAACCCAACTAATGTAGACAATTTTTCATGTTTTTAGGCACATCTTTGACATTTCTCAAAACATCTCTACTAAGAATTTCAAGTCTTTTCAGTAATGTTCTTTGGAGTGAGAATGCTTTTCAACCACTGCAGTTGCAAAATTTTTAACTATTGTTGGTCTTTAACGCAGATAAAACAGTTTATCACTTTCTCCTTTTTAAATATTTTTTGCCAAGTTTAGACATGTGGAACATACATATGTAACTTGTAATGAAGATGAGAGAAAATAGGTAAAAAGTGAGAGAGTGAGAGTAAGCTTTTCATGTTTCCTCTCCAGAAAAAGCCATTTAGAGGTCAGAATAGCCAGCATAATTGATTCCTGCCAGAGGCAGTATGAATTTATATCTTTACCCTTGACTTGACTTTTAGCCTATATTTGTTTAGCCATTTAAATTGTTGTAGCCATTTCTTCCCACCATGCCCTTAGCAGTCTCATTGTTGACACTTTCACTACACTTCCTCTGCATATGAAGTCATAATGCCTGGAAATATTTTTGAAAGAAAGCATGTAGGCTACAACTACATACTGTGTAACTCTAATCCCAAGAGTTAAAGCTTTCTCAATTAAAGCAAGCATTGTGTAATATAAGGTGTATTTCCTCACAGGGAAGTTCTGACTAGGTATTGAAATTGTCATTTTGATGTTACGTTAGCTGGGATATGCAAGCGTAATGCTTTAAAGATGTAATTAAAGCTTTTAGAGAGAGAAGTTGATTTTAAGGAGTCCAGAAGATAAATTAAAGGAATTCAGTTGCCTTTTATTGAAGGGGGGAGAAGGGGGAAATTTATGTTCATAAACAGAATTTTGGTAATTAATAAGCTAAACTGTCATTCCCCCAGAGATCCTACTATTTAATACATCTGCTTTGTGTATCAAACATTTCTTTTTGAAGTGTTTAAAAATTGATCAGAATCCCATTGTATTTGAAGACAAGGCAGAATTACAGAGCCAGCAAAGCTGCTCTTTACTGATGCAGAGGTGCAAGGAGGAATGTGGGGATGGCTGTGAAATTCCCTGTCCTTCCAATGGCTCTTTGAGCAGGAATTGTTTTTCTCTTGTGCTGAGGTTTGGCTGTGGTCATTGAGGACTGCAGGCCTTCTGCTTCTCAGTAAGGTTTCAGGATTAGTCTCTAAGTCACATCCACTTAATGAAGTGCACTTGGAGGTTCGATGCTGGAGAGAAATGTTTTAATCCCCCGTGTCCCTGTGGTTACCCTTCAGCATGGAGCCGTGCTTGGAGCTCCCTGTGCTCCACAGTCACAGTCCAGCGTTTCCTGAAGGGAGGTACTCTGACCTTCCCTTTCAAGAGCAGAGCAAAGGTCACTCTTCATCTCAAAACATCATTCTTGTAAAGATCTACTGCTGAATGGGTCTCTTGTTAATTTGCAAAGCAGCACAGCTAAGAAATCCACCCAGGTGCTGGAGAGCAGAGTCTGTTGTGCAGTACCTGCTGCCCCTAAGCTGTAGCTTAGTGGAGAGCATCCTAGTCCTTTGTTTAGGTGGAGACCATTTTGCTGTATAGAAAATAATGCCAAGATTCATCGTCCAAAGAGGGTGGGCACAGGTAGCAGCCAAGTGCTGTAATTACCAGCCTTAGGGTATATAAACAATTGCTTATGGGTTTGGGTCTGCCCAGCCTTTCTGTCCTTTTTCCTTCTCAACATGCTTTGCACTCATAATAGATTTTCCTTTTGTTCTTGGACTCCTTACTTGGAAGAACACGAAGTTTCAGGCTCCCAGGGAGACCTCAACTGGTTCAGATATCTCAACTGTCTGTAACTTTGGGTATGTGCAGAAATGCCTTTATGTTAGGGGAACTTGAAAGTGAGAGCCTGGAAAAGCTTACGTGCCTTTGAAGAAGGCAATTTGGTGACAGATTGGCAGAGCCTTCTAGGAAGGGGGTTTTGGTCTGAGGGACGACCAGTGACAAGGACATTGGAGTAATTTCAGAGTTTCTGGTTACTCCAGTGAAAGCAGCTGTTGTTTTCACTGTCAGCAGGCAATAATCAGCCATTTGTATGTCCCTGTGCTCTTGCAGGGGGGACACAGCTGTAGCTGTGAGGTGTCAAAGTATACCTGTTGAGGTGGCACATCACTCCCTCTGTTCTTGTTTTCTAGCCCTAGGAAATATGGCACCAGTTCCAAGAGCAGGCACGTGCTGGCTCTATTGGGGACCAGTGCTCCCTCTACACTATTCCCATGAGCTACACCTTCTGATGGGATTCTGCATCTTGTTGTAGGGATTATTAAATCAGAATTTGAAGAATCTGAATAGTAAACAAGTGCTCAAGTGTTTCAGACCTACGTGGTTTCTCGCTCATTTTCTCTTCCTTGTTCTTGCAGATGAATGCTTTAGTTCCCACATTAAAAGAGGAGTAGTGTCAGCAAGAGGCTGTGTGGCTTTGGGGAGCTCCCCAGGGGCAGGCAGGCTGTGAAGGGTTGCACAGCTGTGAGGTTGGGAGTGTGGGCAGGAACGTTCCAGGTGCTTCCCAGCAGCTGCAGCCATTGGACAGCTGCCCCAGCTTGGGGATGCAGGACTTAATGTGCAGTTCCATTTCTGTCTCCGTTGCTGCTCCCTACCTGCACACCCCCAAATATAAAGGTGTTTCCTAATTCTGTACAGGATCAGCAGATGCCCTCTACCTCCCATGTAATGTAATCCCTGCTGAAATGGAAATACCACTGTAATACAGCAGCAAGATGTCAGTGATTCTTTTCAGCTGTCCCCACTTTGTGGGGGGTACCTGTGTAGTCCTGCCTAGTACAGCATGCTGCTGGACACTGCTGCCTTCCTGCTGCTTACTGTCCAAAATATTGCAGAGATAGAAACTGCAGTGATTTTGAAGGGGGTGTGGCAATAGCTTCAGAAGATGTTTTGTTGTGGTTTTTTTTCTTCGCACAGAAAACTAATAAGAAACTTGTTGCCTCAGGAGACCAAGTTAAGTGAATTTCTGAGAGGCTGGGCACTGTCATGTAGCAATATTTCAAGTCTCATGCTTAGGGGAAATTGGCTGTAAGGATGAGGAAGCAGAGCTGTGTATCTGCAGTTGTTTTGGCAGGATTTTGCATCCCATTGCTTTCCATTGAAGCATTAAATAGTGACTACTGCTGGAGACAGGATATTAAACTTGGTACAATCTCATGTGTGTTTTTTAGAGCTTTTGATTCTCAAGAAGTGAATGAACTCCCTTATTATAAAACTTCTGTTCTAATCCTTGCAATTTAATAATATCATTAAAATGTTGTATAATGTATATGCAATTTCAAGTTTTGACTTACAAAGGCAAGTTCAAACCTGCTCATAAGTCCCTCCTGCTGTGCTTAGGAGCTGGCAGGCAAAGTTAAAATGCTTTGTCAGCAAAGCAAAACAAGTAATTAGAACTAAACTTCTTTGCACTGGGAAGAAACCACTGTGCTTTTGCCACCTCAACCCATGAATTTCATATAGACAGGTTTCAGTGTTTGTGGAATTATGATCTGGAATTAGTCTCACAGACTGTGTAAGATGGTGCATCCTACTTTTTCTTTGGGTTATTTTGGTGGGTTTTTTTAAGTGGTGTTTTGGTTTTGGTTTTGTTTTTTGTTTTTTTTTTTTTGGGGGGGGGTGTTTGTTTTTTTTTTTGTTTTACTTTTTCTCTTTTTTTTTGTTTGTAGTTTTCATTCTCATATACCCATCTTTATCTTGCCATGACGTCATACCATGCTGAAAGGTCACAATTCTCTTCACACTGTTGCTTTGTTTTTTCCAGGAAAGAAACTGGTGTTGGGGCTTGAAGGGAGCTGTAGAATACACAGGAGACATTGAAACTACTTAGTATGAGGCCAAGTGTGAGCAAAGATAGCAGAGTACCAGCTGCTGAAGGGCTGTGTTGCAGGGTCAGAGCGCAGCAGCTGAGACTGCCTCTGTACTAATTGAAAAGATAAGACAGACATGGGCTAGGGACAGCATTCTCGGGTTTCTGCTGCCAAGTGGCAGGACACAGCTCTTGTCCACAACGGTTGGGCTGTCAGGCCTCTGCCAAAACCCAGGTGCCCTCATCCAGCCTGCCTGCTGGGAATGGTTCTGGCACCTGCTTCATCCTGCATAATCCAGGAGAGAAAGAGGTGGCCTGAGCCAAAACCCTGAAATGTGCTAATTGTTAAACATTTTGGCCAGTACTGGAATCTCTGCTTTAACCTTGTCTTCTTTAGTAGCCACTTAGCCCAGCTTTTGCAAACTTCCTCACAGATATACTGGGGTTTTAAACACAGAGCCATGGAAATGTTGGTTGGAAGGGAGTTCTGGAGGGTATTCAGTTCAGCTTCCTGGAAGGAGCAAATGTGGCTGGTCCAGAACTAAGGAATCCTAAAGGTAGTTATAGAGATTTTAATAGTTCTGTTTCATGAGCAGTGTAAATGAATTTTGTATTTTTCTTGCTTTCAGTGGGATTGAGCAGACCCCTTTGTCAAATCCTAAGTGCTGGGTTGTGTGTCCCAGACAAGTACAGTGTGTCATCAATCCCAGACAAAGTTTTTGCCTGGGTAAGTGTTAGGAGCATTTGTCTTTGCAGTGCTGCAGGCAGGATGGTGGCAGCTGTGTGTCCCCTGGGCAGGCTCCAGCTGTTCTTGATCTCTCCTCAGTTAGTTAATTACATGCAATATTTCCACCTCTGCTGTGTCACGGTTTAGGGAGGCACTCCCCAGTTTAGTGTTCCCACAAACTCTCCAAACTCATTCACTCTCCCTCCCCCCCTGCAGTGGCTGGAGAGGAGAGTAGGAGGCAAAAAAGGTGAAGATTATGGGTTCAGATAAGAACAAATTACTGGAAATGAGATAAGGAAATGGACAGTAAAGGCAATGGAAACCCACAACAGACAACACCAGCTCTCTCTGCCTTGGAATTGGAGCCATCAGGAACTTCTACTCCCCAGAAAAGACTCCCTTCCCCTTGCCCCCAGTAATGATGTGAGGTGGTACAGAATAACCTTGTTGTCCTGGCCCTGCCCTCTCAGGACTATTAAAAAAATTAACCCTGTCCTGGCTGGAATCAGGACATGCTGCTGTTGACATAGTGGGGAAAATGCTCCCTGAAAGCAATCTGTCACAGATTATTCTAGCGAAATAATCACCTCCATACATGTCAAGTTAGAGTAGGACTTAAGATTTTTTTTTTCTATGGCTTCACTCTCCTAATTAGTCATGTGTAATTTCATATTAAATGATTATTCAAGACTAGAAGTGGCAATTTACTGCTATTTTGAAATAAAAATTACTTTGGAGTTTATGATTGCATATTCTACAGCTGGATGTTTCAGTGCCTCATTGCCTCTGTTCCTGTTACAGGTACATGTGACAGCATTGCAGCAATGAGTGGAATTTTAAAGAGGAAGTTTGAAGAAGTTGATGGCTCCTCACCTTGCTCCTCTGTGAGGGAATCAGATGATGACATTTCCAGCAGTGAAAGTGCTGACAGTGGTGATAGTGTCAATCCATCCACTTCTAATCATTTTACCCGTAAGTACTAACTCTGTGTACCCAAAGAATTATTCCTGTTTCTCAAAATAAAATGAATTTTGTGGTTAGATAAGCATGATGATTTTTAATTGAGCAGATCATGAAACAGTCTCTCCATGATGTTCAGTTTGTGATTTGCTCAAAAATACTTAATAAAATACTATTACATTCTTTTACTTCTTGTCTATTAGTATGTTGTTGTAAAAGTTTGAAGTCTCTTGGAAGCTCCTACCTATTTGCTGTTTGAATTATGTAGCTGTTTGTAGTTAATGTTAGCAATTGTGTTCAAAATAGTTCAAACAGGTACTGTAAGGAAAGTGCTTTAGCTCAGTTTAGTTTCCTTAGCTGAATGTATTGCAGCTGTCAGCTCTCTGTAATACAGTATTGGTGAGAGTTCTTGTCTCAAAACAATATAAGCTTTCTTTTACTTGGAACTGATGAATGTTGTGTATGGTAGACATTATTTCAATAGTTTCTATTTTTCAGGTACCAGAGGATATTTCTGTACTTTGCAATGGTTTTGTGTACAAATAAGAATTCGGTCTTAAGTTAGCCAAGCTACATTTGCAGCATATCTTTCTGGGAATGATAAATTTACAGTTCATGTTTGCAGTTGATGATACGTGTTTTAGGTGGTTATATTATTTATTAATAGTGAACTGCATCTTCTAAAAAGCAGGGGTTTGCCTCCTTCAACTCTGTTGCATTTAGATCTCCTCTATGGAGTTATTCCTTAAAACTGAGCCAAGGAGTAGGGAGGCTCCTCATTGCTGCCTGTCCAGAGTGTGTTCCATGTAACTGAGTGGGTGGATGTGCCTAGAAATCACGTTTGTATCATGTGATATGAATGTTCTTGTAACTGCACAACCTACCAGATGCTTCTGTTCAGTTTGAGCAGGCATTTGGATGTGTGGGTCTGAATCCCATTTGCTCTGGTAGGGAATGTTCCTGTGCACAGGAGGGACAGGCACAACTTTTGAAACAGATGTACATGGAACACTCTTGAGGTGCTATATGATATTTAAGATGCAGTGCTAGTTGGAGACCTATTTTATTGAAGTGCCACAAAAGAGTAAGGGACCCAGTAAACCTCTTTGGTAGTATTTAGAAATTTAAATTTAGATTAGTATTTAGAAAATTTTCTTGGGGACAATATTATCTGCATGCTGCTACTTTAACGTTTGCATCTGTTGAAGAAGTTAGTTGATTATTCATTGTAGACTGAAAACAGGCTTTTTGCATCAAACAGTCATTTCCACCCACACAGAAGACCACAATTTTATTGTGAATACATGCACAGGTGATACAATGAAAGGGAACAATTCAGGGGACAAACTTGGAAGTTGTAGTACATGCATGGAACAATAAGCTTTAATTGTAGTTGACATAATAAACAATTTAGTTTAAAGGAACTTCCCTTTCTGTAAGAGAAAGGACAGTATTTCAGTGTTATGATTAATGATTTATCTAACTGAGATACTTGTGGCCAGAGTAATAAATGTTTATCTGTATGTGCACTCGCATACATACAGAAGTTGTACATATTACGTTAAAAAAAATCAAAACATTTGTGTATATCCATTGGTGATACAGAAGTAGAAAGAGCAAGTAGTTTATGTGTGCATTGACCTTTTTTAAAAGTATTGTCTTTAATACAGATGCACCAGCCTAAATTCCAAGAAATCAAATACAGAACCCCTGTATTACTTAAGAGCCATTAAGTGAGATTCACCTGAAAATTACATGCACATGTAATGTATACTAATGCAACTGTTTAACAGTGTTTATTGGAAGGTGTTTTGTTCATGCTTTAAACTCATTCATCTTCCACAATAAAAGACAAGAGATGAGCTTTTCTAAGTTGAATATTTGAATCTAAATATAAGGTTGAGTTCTGTGAGACTTTTTTCAGTGAGCAGACTGAAAAGAGCCAGTGCAGAAAAAAGGCTGTCGAGATTCCTTGCCTCTGTTACATGCCTGAATACCTCCTTGATGGGGGTTATCTTCCTAAGCTACTTCCTGACATGTTGTACCATTTTCTCTTCTATTTAGTGGGACACTGTCAGATCCTGTGTACTGTCTTTTTTCTGCTCTGTTTTCATATAGGTGAATATGAAGTTGACTATAAACTCTCTTTTATGGATTGGAAAAGGGGGAGAGGGTTGTGTGACCTGTAGTCAGCATCAAGATCTATAAATTAATTATTAAATGGAGAATTAAAAAAAAGCTAACATGGTCCTCCAAGTCTTATTTTTTCTTTCTAATTGATCTGACAAAGAGATAATTCTAAATTGCTTGTAACTACAATTTCTTCAGCACTTTAGGAAGCAGGCATTTTGTATATGAATCCATCTAGCACAGCTGATGCATCTCTGTATTTACACAACCCTTGATACTATATGTATTGGGTGAGATAAACAGGAGCCTAGCAAGAATTCTGCTCAATTAGACTTACAATCAGTTTAATGCCAGCTAAATGAGGAACACAGCTGCTGTGGATCATTCAGGTGGGGCAGAACTACCAGAAGATAACTTTGTTCTCAGCAATTAACCCTGTAGTGTGATGGCAGAAAACACGTGACAGCGATGGCCCTAAGTGCTATTGCTTGTGACTATTACACTGGGATAATTACAGAGTTTCTTTAACAATATATCCGTTTAAACAAATAAAGACAGCAACAAGAAGAAATTAATAAATCCCTAGCCTGGGCTGCAGGCAACTGAGTCAGTAAATAAAAAGTACAGTCCATAAAGAATAGACAAATTTTACCATTAGCATTTTCTTTATATGGTGTGTGTATTTTTACAGATGTGCAAATTTTTAAGTCTCTTAGCAAATGGTGATGGAGTGCCTTCATTACTGCTGGCAGATATAGTCCCTGTTGTGTGTTTCACTTACCTTTCTCAGTCTATTGAAGCAATTTCAGTTTGATTCAGCAGGTCATTAGTCATTGCAGATTTGCTTTAATGGGTGCCAAAGTGTATTGCTGGCTGGTCCACATACCTTTCCCATTTCACAGACCTGCCTTCATATCAGAAAGAAGGATGTTCATCTTCAAGTAGCAGTGCAAGCGTTGCACATTCAGTATTAGCCAGGACTTGGGCATACACAGAATACAGGGCTGGAGCACTCAAAATGCCATTGGAGCTCCTTTCAATTGCCCTGTTCAGTTCTGGCACCCCACTGCTGTGTTTCATCTGCTCCACAGCAAGCTGAAAAGCCTGGAATTGCTGTTAGAATGTCAGTACAACACTCTGACCATTCCTGTATTATGTGCACTGAGGAACATTGAGTTCCACATTGCAGCTCAGCCATTGGGGAATATTCAATTCCCTTCCAAGGAAGGGTAATGAAGCTCATGAAGGGTCTGGAACATAAATCCTATGAGGAGCAGCTGAGGGAGTTGTGGGTGTTCAGTGGAGAAGAGGAGGCTCAAGGGAGACCTTATTGCTCTCTACAGTTCCATGAAAGGTTGTCGCAAGGTGGGAAGTCTCTTCTCACAGACAAGGGGAAATGACCTCAAAGTGTGCCAGGGGAGGTTTAGGTTGGATATTAGGAAAAGTTGCTTTGCTGTAAGAGAAGTTAAGCATTGGAACAGGCTCCCCAGGGAAGTGGAGAAATCGCCTTCCCTGGAAGTATTCAGAAAACAAGTAGACATGGCACTTCATTATGCACTTTAAGGGGCATGGTGGTATTCAGTCTAAAATAATTTGATGATCTTGGAATTCTTTTCCAACATTAATAATTTGATGAATCTGTGATTCTCCCCGCTTTCGTGAGGTACCTGCCTCTGAATGCTTGGTGGGTTTTTTTCTGATACAGGAGAATACCTGTATTTAACTTACAGAATTGTGTGCAATTGGAAGACCTGTGGCGACCTTGTGAAGTCCTGTCTTTTGCACTTTGGTGCTGGTAATAACTCCCCATAGCACATTAATCACAGATGCATTTCTTAAGAAACATAAGGAGCTGCTGCTTTCCTCTGCCATTTCAACTTCAGTGTCCTGTAGCTGAAACTTCTCTTCCCCGCCTGCAGAGATGGCCTGCAGCAGCTTCTCTGATAAGGTGATTATCACCAACAGGAGGTGCTGCCATCACACAGTC
Source organism: Melospiza georgiana (assembly GCF_028018845.1). NCBI lineage: Eukaryota > Metazoa > Chordata > Aves > Passeriformes > Passerellidae > Melospiza > Melospiza georgiana. Next base: position 22,651,366 of record NC_080436.1, on the reverse strand, counting down.
TGGTTGATGTCCTCCATCCGTTCTCTATTGCCATTAACATTATCACTGTCATGAACAGGGTTATCCATAATCACAGGTCCTGCCATTCCACTAATTAGGGTACTGTCTTTGGAGTACTTTTGGATCTACTTTGGTTCATTTGGAATTGACAGGTCACTGAGGGCTCTGAGAAAGCTCTTTGGTCTCTAAGTGCTCTTGCCATCTTTTGATCTTGCAGTTAAATATAATGAGGAATTTGAAAACACAAAAGTACATCCCTGTTACAGTTCCTTCAATGTTCCCTGTAAAGCATTGTCTGAATTTTGTAGAGCTGCTGACTTACTGAGATTGCCTTACATATGTGCCCATGCATAATGTAAAAGAAGGCATGAAATCCTTAGGAAGGTGTAGCTTCTTCTGAATTATCTTCATAGAGGGATACGTTTTGTTTGGTGTAAGGTCAATAGCACAAGACTTGACATGAGCTTTGACCTTAAGTTACATGTTTAATATCTGGTTAATGATAGAAACTTCACCTCTGAATGAGGTAGAAGTGGTGGTGCTGGTTTACTATGGGAAAACATGTGTAACTAAATGCAGGCATTTCTTTTTTCATAGCATCTTGCAGTTATTCATGTTGCCAGCAACCAGGCTTGGAATTTCCTCGTTAATGAGGAATATGTTTTTATTGCTATTTGTTGACTCATGTTATGAAATGCTAACAGGTTGAGAGGTTCTTGTATTTGATTTTAAAATCAGTCAGTTCATCTGAGCATTGAAAAGCAAGAGATGCAAATAAATTCAGTGAAATGTAGTGCAGTGTCTTAGTTCAAACTCACACAGAATGACAGGACAGGGTATACCACGACAGCATCTCTTCATCTGGAATAAGGAATACTGTGATGAGAAGTGTTAAAAATTGAAAAGAGAGGTTATAAAGCAGATTCCCACTAGTTTTTGGAATGATTTGTGCAACTAATTATGTTTCTGTATTTTTAAGTAAGTTGTCTGTTTTAAATTAGTGCACTTTGTGCACAATACAACCAGAGATCGTTTTTGCATTACATGATGTTTTTGTTGGCTTAGAAAACATCAAACAAAATAAGTGTTGTCAGAAGATGCTCATGATAGGTCCATAAAATATGGTTGTAAATGCAAAGTGTCAGTCAGCTGAATGGGTAGCTGTGTTTACATGAAATGGCCATTCACAGAAGCCACAGGTGGGATGGGACAAGGATTGCCTGTACTGTCATAGGAGAGCTCAGCCAATGCAATTGTTATGCATGGGTGTTCCTGCAGGGATCCCTGGTAGCACTTCCCTCCTCACAAAGCTGGGGCCAAGGTCAGGAATAATCACCTATGGAACAGCAGCTGGCATTTAGAGGAAATGGTGAGGCAGAGAGCGCTTAACCATCTCCACTCCTCCCCACAGGCTGATGATATTTGCAGAATGGAGACTAGTGTGATGTATGTCACAGAAAAGCACTCTGGAGCTGAGGGTGCTGAGGAAGTAAACTTGGATCTTTCACTGAAATTTTAGTGGTCAGGTTCCAGCTTCTAGTATGTATCCTAACAATTAAACATTTCTGCAAGTTTTCCAACCAAACACTTGACAGTGAGGTAAAGTGCTTAAAATACAAATTAATCCCTCTCTATTCATGTCAGACTTGTCTGTCAGCTAGTAATTTTCAAAAACCTTTTCAAATGTGACTTAAATCTGGCATTAGGCAAGCCTTCCCATCCAGCTCCTCCTGTGAGGTGAATTTAGCTTTGCTTTTACTCTAAAAGAAGCCACTAGAAGGATAGAGCAGTGAAGTGCTCTCGGTAGGTGGTGGTGTTCCACAGCATTGTCCCTCTTCTCTCAAATTTCCTCTAATTTACAACTGAGTATGCAGTTCCCTTCTAGACTTTGAGATTCAGATTTCTTCTAGAAAATACCTCCCCTGTTCCTAGGACTACATGTTTCTTTTGGAGGGCGCATTTATGTCATTTTATATTTCCTCCTAATGTAGATTTCCAGCATTTAGGAAAAGTGTTTTATCATTCAGGGTTGGAAACTTGTAAATTGAATTGAAAGAGTATGGAGACTCTTAAAAAATACCTTTTGGAAGGCAATGGGATAGAAGGAGAGGTAAGAGAAAGAGGTAGAAGCAATTTCTGGATACAACCTTTTCCTAGATTTTGTTTTCTGTGAGGGTTGGGAAGCAAGCTGGCTTTTATAAGCAGCATTCTGACCTGGATTACCAGGAGGGATTAGGCTTTGCTTTTCTGTGGTGTTAGACTTGATGAAACACTGCATGGAAAGTCATGGAGCAGGTGGAAAATGGTACTAATTCTTCTTGCCATAATGGTTTGTATGACACTGAGTATGTAAAAAGCAGACAAATTGGTAGTAGAGTGTAAGAAATGTAGCATTTCCACTGGTCTAAGATAGAGCTTCAGTCCAAAAGGCTGCTTCACACGTGTTTTTTCCAGCCTTTTGAAATTTCACGTGCCTGAGATATTTCTGCACTGGTGACAATGCATTGCTTTGCCCTCATTGATGCAGGAGTGTGAGTAATCTGCTGGGGAGCCATATGGTTCACATTTATTTTAATGTGTCTTTGACATCAGGAGAATAGCTGAGACAGCAGAAGAAAGTGCTTATGTCTTGGAGTTCAGCCAGAACTGAGATCATTTAAGTTTTGTAATCAAAGAACTACCAGTTTTCTGGGTAAAAAATGTTAGAAAAACATGATGAGCTTAAAAATGTCATTCCTATCAGGATTGTATAAAAATAGGAAGCAGATTTTGCATTTGATGGATGAGCACAGCTTCAGTGGGTGCTTTTCTTAGGGAGAGGATTGGATTCTGTTTCAGCCACTAAACATGCAGAAGGAAGGGCTGCATCTTCCACAGGTTTCTCACTGCTGTAGCTCCAGTGCCCAGCTGGGAAAATGAGGATGTTGACAGGCAAATGGATAGTGCTGATGCATAGTGCCTTGGACATATGAGAGCAAGTCATGAAAGCTTTGCTCCAGTCTGCCAGCATGTTACTGCTCTTGCTTTCCTATTGCATTAGTTATAATTTATCCATATACACATGAAACTTGGGTGATTCTTTTAAGCATAGGTTGGACTGCTAGTGGAAATACTGATTTTCCCCTTTAGAAAGGGGAAAATTTTTTCATGGGATTTGGGAGTTGGATGGGCCAATGATGACATCTGTTACCAAGATACAAGAAAGAAATGATGACTGAGTATAATAAAAGCTGATTTTTTCAGATTTTCAGTAAATGTTGCTAGGTGTATATTCATGCTTTCTAATTGATCAGAACATACATATTTTGTGTATTCTTCTGATCTGTCTTGAGTTAAACAGTGCCCTTAGCAGTGATTCCAGCAGATTTAACATACTGTGTAAGGTACAGTGCATGCAAAATAACAAATGCCCCGGACTCTTGATAAGGTGGTAATTCTGTTTAGGTTGGTTTGAAGCAAAGGGTTTGAATCAGTTATAGAGCACTTTGTCCCTGACATTGAAAAATGTTCAACATTTCCATTCAATATTTAATAGTATTTTTGAGCTCACATCAAGGCAGCCCTCTGCTCGGGGATTTTTAGGAAGTGTAATAGAGCTGGAACACAGTGCTTTGTAGTGCTGACTGTGCTTCTTTCCGTGTCCTTGGTAGCTGAGGTGGTCACAATTCTCATGTCTCCTCGCTGACATTCTAATCTGTGCTTTTGACTAATCAAATACAATCCTGTAAACTCCTGCAGCTCTTGCCAGATCTATTCTTGTAAACAAAATTCACATAAATATGAATATATTCTAACTCCTCCTGACAGCAGCATTCAGGAGATGGCTGTGGAGTTCTTCACAGGGCCTTAACTCTGCCCTTTAATGAGCTCTACCAAAAGATAGGGTGTGTTCCAGAAGAAGTAATCCCGTGTATTCTGAGGGCTCTGAATGTTTGCACACGTGTTTAATTACAGACTGTTGTATAATTTGTCTGACTCAGAATTACAATGTTAATAAATAACAGCACAAACTTTAGTGGCATTTACAACATGCATGCCAGCTCTCACATTGTCTTCATATCTGTCTTCAATCTAGTGCTGAATTTACAGTGCCAGTGACAATGAAGTTACCGTGTGTCAACATTTTCATGAAGTTCATCTCAATTCTGACAGTTTTAATCGGTGATATATCAAAAGAACCCCACAAACAAACAACTTTGATGGTGTGGCATTGACAATTCAATTACTGAAACTGATAAGAACTATAAAAAATTGAAGATATGAATTAAGGGGTTCTTTAAGACAACCCATGACATCTGCAGTCTTAACTGAGAGATTGCTGACCGAAGTACTAGGCATAAATGTATGGCAGTGCATGAAATTCATGTTCTGAATTTTGATGCACACACATGGGCAAAAATGCACATAGTGTAAAAGCTCATTCATGGTATGTAGTTTTTATCAGAGATGACTTTCCTTTTTTTTTTTTTTTTCATCTGGAAGTAACTAGATCACATACTCTTCTGCTTAGCTTCATTTTGCTATTGATGTTAGCATGTAGTGTGTGAATAAAACGTAAGAGTCATTATTTATGTTTAGCCATTAGTATGAAAGTAGTATCTGTAACATGAAGAGACTGAGACTTGAAAAAACAGAAGTGCTTTCATTGCAGCATTTGTCATTCCTGCCAGTAAAGCAGCCCTGTCAGGAGTTCCAGAGCAAAGATCTAAACCAGATTACAATCAACACAGACCTTGTGTCATAGATACTCAGCTTTACAGATGAGAATTCAAAGGTTTGTGCGGTTCTCTAACTTGTGAAATTTACAGGTGCAGTTACCTTCAATTTCTTCATGAAATGTATGTGTATCTTTTTTTTTTTTCAAGAGCAACTTTCCTTTTCTTTCTTTGAGTATTTTGCAATAGTTTTATTTCTCATTTCATTTGTGACTGGTTCATTTATTTGGCAAATAAACTGCCTGCCTTTCAGTAGCTGCCAGTATTTCTTCCGAAATAGAGGCATCATCCAGTTGAGATCCAAATGACATTGATACTGATATCAGAAATTGGATACACCCCAGAATGGTTTAGATACCTCATTCAGCAGAAAAAGAGTTTTTTAATGTGCACTTTCTTTTGTATTAGAGCTTATTGGCAGTGCAGGTTCTGATTTAGTGTATTTGCTTTTATGCTACATTGAAAGAGAATGTCTCAGCATGAAAATTATCCCATCTTACAAATGCTCAGAAATTGTTTTTATTAAAGGCAGTTTTGTTTTGCGACTGTGGTATGTATGAAAAAGAACAACACATTAAAACCATATTTAATGTCATGCAAAATTGACACATCTCTATCAACTAGTCTGCTAATGAAATACCCTCTTCCCTCACTGAAGGCTTCCTATAAATATTTTTGACAAGCTCTGTTGATAGGAGATTTGCCTTAACTTGGATGCAAGTTGAACATGCTTAATGTAACAGAATTTCTTTTGATTTCCCTTTGTACATGCTACACCTTTTTTTTTGTAACACACTTTACTAGCATCATGTGAGTAACAGGACCTGATCATATTTATCTGTTTTATATTTATAATCCAGCACACCTGCAGGAGGTCTGTTACTTATATAGCAAACCATATACTTTACCATACTTTTAGCAGCTTATTAGTATTTAGGAGAAGTAATCCTGTTTCAGTGAGCCACAAAGTTCAGTGATAATGTCTGCAGGACACACTGTCTGTAATTAGGATACAGAACTTTATTTTCTAATGTACTTGGTTTCCCCACAGTTTGGTAGATGATTCTGGGTGTTTTGACAGTTTTACTTCATGTAGAAGTTTGTGGATTTATGTTTGTGGTGATTAACATTTCACAGCCAGTAATAGAGGCTGAACTGTGTTTTACCTGTGACAAGAAACCAGACCTGTTACCAAACCAGACCTGAAGGCCAAGTGGGTCCCATCTCTAGAAATGGTGGAATTCTAGATTATCAGTCTACATCTTGTTGTTCTTACTGCTTTTATAGAATGATTCCAAGCAATTCAAGAGTGGTCAGGCACCCTTTAAATCATTTTACTGCCTGAATTCTGGCAATGAGGCCTCTCATTCATACCTGCACACACCTGCAGTTGTTGCCTGTAAGCTGCAAAGCAATGACCTACAAGCTGCATTCTCACCAACCTGTTGCTATTTTGCAACAAATCAAATAAATTGGACTGCTCATCTTAAAAATCGAGGAGTGTCCCTTACCTTTCTCTAAGGTTTGTGTGTCTTTTTTTATTTCTGTAAAGGCATGCAGCTATTATCAGTGAGAAGCACTAGATCAGTATCATGGGAAGGAGTTGCCAAGTGTCTGTAGAATCAAAAGAAGAAGAATATTTAATTGTTAAAATCTGGCACTTTTTTTAAACACGTTTCATATGTTACTGCATACGTTTACTAAAAAACCTGAGCACAGGTATAATGGAATCAGAAGAGAGTTAAGAAAATACTAGATTTAATTTTTTGTAAAAATTCTACACATTAGACTACGTACACACACGTATTCAGAGGATAGCAGCAGAAAGATGGATGAAGGTAAAGAAAAACAAAGTGGGTCTGACTGCTAGTCAGAATTATTTCTGTATCAGTCAGTGGTGATGATGATAGTATGAATTTTTGAGACAGTATGAAATACTAAACATACTGCTTTTATAGTTTCTCCAGCATCAATTTCTCACAAATTAGGTAATTGGATATTCTAATCTTTTTTGTTAGCATGAGCCTGTGCTGTAGTGATGTGGACCTCTCCTGCCTTGTCCAACTTTGTTGGCAGGGGTTGGAGGAGGTGCAAGTCATTGGATCACCATCGGTGTGGTGACACTGAAGGAAGTTTCTTTTGCTGGGATTTGGTTGCTTTCTTGGCAAAAGGATTAAACATTTTTATGATGTGATGGGAAAGAAAAACTTTCATGGCCAAGTATTTCTCTTCTGAAGTAGACAGTGGTGTTCATGACTGTAACAGCTTGTAGTGGCTTCTATTTCTGACGTTACCTTCTTGTACTTCTCACCTGGGTATACGGACTCTGTGTAGTCAGGTATTGTCACTTGTGCAGTTCCTTTGTCTGAACACGTCTGCAGCCTGACTGCAGGTCACCATTCTCACTGAAATCTGCCTCTGTTGCAGCGTCTTCAATCCTGAAGAGGGAGAAGCGCAAGAGAGCCAAGAATGTGCACTTCAACTGTGTCACTGTGTACTACTTCACCAGAAGGCAAGGCTTCACCAGCGTCCCCAGCCAGGGCGGGAGCACGCTGGGAATGTCCACGCGGCACAACAGCGTGCGCCAGTACACCCTGGGCGAGTTTGCCATGGAGCAGGAGAGGCTCCACCGGGAGATGCTGAGAGAGCACCTGAGGGAGGAAAAACTCAATTCTCTCAAGTTAAAGGTAAAGCCTGTCTAAGACTTCTGTCTCTGCCCTCGTTTAACTGAACAGTGACAGAGCTATAGGGGCCCAAGGTGTGTGTGTTAAACAAAACAGTCACCTTCTATGAGCTCCATTTTCAGTTGGAAATAGATGTTTTCCTGGAGTTTTCTCATTTTACTGAAGATGCATTTTTGTTTGATTATACCAAGTGCTCTTGTAGTTGTCATTGCTGTGTTCCTCCAAGTGCTTACAGGGAGGTTGTTCTTTACTCCGTTTTCTGCAGAGAGGGGTGGGAGTCAGCCTTGAACAAGGTGTCCAGCAGAAATCTGGAAGTGCCAGGAAGAGAATGAGTCTTCTAATTTCTGGTTTTTTGTGTCATGGATTGCATTGCATGTATTTTTGACTCTTTTTCAGATGAATTCAGATGAATTAAAAGTGAACAATATTTAGAATTGTAACTGAGCTTTTTTCAGTCTCCTAACTGTTTGGGGTTTTTTCATAACTAAATAGATTCTTAAATAAATTCATAAGGTCATAAAATTTGAACTGTCATAGAACAAACATAAAACCACTCAGATGAAGGTGAATCACAGACAGATATTTGGACAGGTTGGAAACCAAAGGCTAGTAGAGTGCTAGTGACTTATCCCTTGATAGAGGTTATACCTGTAACATCTCACATCACAGGATTTTCAGAGCATCAAGTGTGAATTGTGCTGTGTAACTGATGACTAGCTGTAGATCCCTTGGCTGACTTCCAGGAATCAGCTCAAAGAGAGGAATCCCAGTGGAGTGAGGAAAGAATAGTCAAGCACACAAATATTTCACTTTTCTTTCCTTAGTAAGAAAATAAATCCAGAAAAATCACAGATCTTATTTACCTTGAAAGAGAAGATGAGGCCTTTTAGCCTTTATGCACTGGAGCTTGGCTCTACATCCTTTCCTAATCCTGCTCTTGGCTGGGATGCATCTCCTTTCTTAATTAACTCGTTTCATTTCCACCCAGTCTGTTTTGGGGACACAGACCATACTTTCTGCTTATTTTCCAAATACATGTTTTTCCATCTTCCCAGCCACTTGTTTGAGTGGATGATTATTAAGAGTGTTAAGTTTCTGCAAAAGCTCTTCATAAATATTCAGTGAATAAGGAGAGCCTTATTTGCATTCCTTATTTTTGTCTTACTGGTGTTAAATTTTTTACTAGAGTGAAATATTCCTGTTCATCTGGAGCATGTATAAAAACATTGGCAACAAAAATCTTCCTGTTTAACTAGTCCATTGACCTCAGTTTAGTTGTATCCCTGATTATGTGCTTGGGTTAAAAAAAAAAAAAAAGAAAATTTCAAACATGAAAAAAAATCCAGGACTAGCTGAATCAGTGAAGAGTCACTGTAAAGTACTGAGCATGTTTTGTTTGCTTAAGAAAACAGAGACTTCCTGACTTTTCATTACAGAGATGGAAGAGCTGCTTGGTCATTCACATGGTTTCTAAATGAATAAAAAAGGAAATGTGGCATTCTAAGGTGACAGTGTTAGCAGTTATGTCAGCAAAACTATTATTCATTTAATGAAAATGTGCTAATCACAATTTGCATTAAAAAATGACATCACAGAAAAATAAAGAAAATGGAGTAGAATGAAGTTTAGTCGGAGGTTTTTCTATTTGAAAACCATGATGTAAATAGAAAGCAACATTTCTGCTGGGGTTTTTAATTTCAGTTTCTCTGGGATTTTTTTTTTTTTGAATTGCATGAAAATATACAAATTGGTGGGTAGAAATTATTTGCTCCTGTAGAGCCTGTTAAAAAATATAAAAATAGAGGAATACATTGAGATTGAGTTTCCATAATATTAGATACTGTTTTTGTTGCTAAAAGCAAAAGTCCAAATAAGAAACATCTCTAAGTAAAAGCAGGTAAAGGCTGTGAAATCATCTTCAAGTCACTTTGGCTGTTTAGCACCAGCACTTTGATGAAAACACTGCTGACAGGAGCATAAACACTTATTACCAGCAGAGTGTGAAAATTCTGGATGTAAAAGCCATCTTATGAAATGAAAGGTACAAGATAATCATTTGAGAAAGCATGAGTAAGCACAAAAAATTGCCTAAGAGAGTCCTTATCGCCTACTTATAATGTCTCCTGAAATTAACATTATTAGCATGAGGCCAGTGGTGTTAAGGCTGCCTGGTCTGTGGACACAGTAGGTTCCCTTTGTGGGAAGCTGTAAGGAATAACTTCCAACTAGGGCAAGGCAGAGATGTCCATCCTGCATTTTTCCTGTTTTACGGAGTGGGACTCAATTTCACCCAAAGGCTTCACATATTTGTTGGCCTTTGTTCTGTAGTCATGACATTACCTTTTGATTTGTGAAGAAATTTACCCATCTACTATCAAGTTTCATTCAGATGAGCAATATTAGGACAATCAAGAGAGCTTAATGTTCCCCTGAAGTTCTGGAAAATGTATTTGGTAGTTTTTTATAATCTTCCTCCCTCTGTAGTTGCCCAGTTACTTTTTTGAGAAATGTTAGACTCTTTGCTTTCATTAATTCATTTGTTCTTTTTGTGGCAAAATGGAGGGAAAAAAAAAGTTGGAGGCAACAAGAAGGAAATCATCCTGCAAAGGAGTCAGGAGCTGAGGTGCTTTGAAAAGGCAAACTGCTGTCTGGTGGGACACATTGGATGTTCCAGCCTGCAGGGTGCACGAGGCATTCAGCACATCCCTGCAGGCCAGCCCCTGATGCTCCACTGCTGTGCAGCAAAGCAGTCAAGGTTTGCAGGAGGAGGAGAAATACGTGGCAGGATTGGAATGGTTCTGTAGGTGCCTTTGTGTGCTGGCCAGTTACAGCATTCACCTCAGGGGTAAGAGCCCTAAAAGATAATTTTTATTAAACAGTAATTGAATAAAATAGTAAATTAATTACAGGAGCAGGGATTAGAATTTTTCTCCCTCCACAGTTTCAAACTTAGATTAAATAACAGTGATCTGCTTAAGGAATGGTTTGAGCCTTGTGTATATAAAACTAGAGAAATCAGATTTCTTAGGTAGATCATTCCCCTGTTGTATATTAAACAAACAAAGAAGTCAAACATAAATACACTCTTCTTAGTGCTACCTTGCTAATGTAAAATGAAAAGATATAACCAAGAATGCCATTCTGGACTGAAATATTCAGACTGAATTTTGTGTATGGTGAGGTATTAGCTTCAGGCAGCTAATTCAAGACGCATTTAATCCCTGTGTGGATTTACCTCTCTCTCTGTAGAATGTACAGGGAAAGGGATGACTTATAATGTTGCTTTTCCTACTTTACTGAACTAATATGTTGAAATACCTGGTGTAAATAATCTCCCCATTGTCCCAGGGCCAGGCAGAACTGTTTAGGGAGCTATTACCTTCTCTTTTACCAGTGTAATGTGAAATTAAGAAAGTGGAGTAGTACATAAAATATACCATTTTACAAACCTGTGATGCATTGTGATCTGAGCCTGTGTAAGTGGTATCATTGCTATCTCAAAAGGTGTATTTAAGAATTTCAGAGAGCTCAGAGACAGAAATCAATTAAGGTCTCAAAAATTATCTTTTGAAACAATACAGAAAAGACTAGATTTCAGAATGGCATGAGATCTAGCAGCTAATGGCAAACAGTAAACTCAGGTAAATAAAGAACAGATAATTTCTTACCTTCATTACAAACTTGGTATTAAAAATGTGGTTTTAATTCATATTCTAAATGTGAAAGAAATGCTTGGTCACCCTAACTGTGATCATTTTGTGGAACTTCCTGGCAGTCATGCAGCATTTTTACATACAGCTTTTTGTCAATTGATAATGCATTTCACATAGTGCCATCTATGACATGACGTACGTGTGAGTGTCATTTAAGGACTTCCTTAATTGTTCTGTGCAACAGATGACCAAGAATGGTACAGTGGAATCAGAGGAAGCCAATACACTGACTCTGGATGACATTTCTGATGATGATATTGATCTGGACAACACTGAAGTAGATGAGTATTTCTTTCTCCAACCCCTGCCCACAAAAAAGCGGCGGGCGCTGCTGCGAGCCTCTGGAGTGAAGAAGATCGACGTGGAGGAGAAGCACGAGCTGCGAGCCATCCGCTTGTCCAGGGAGGACTGTGGCTGTGACTGCCGCGTCTTCTGTGACCCAGAAACTTGCACCTGCAGTCTTGCAGGCATAAAATGTCAGGTAAATGTCTACATTATTGTCATCATTTAATCATGCGGGGAGGGGGAAGGTTGTGTGTCCATGCACATGTGTGTACTTTCGGTTCTTGAAGTTATAACTACTGGAAATTAAGTATTAGGCAGTAACACTTGTGGATGTCCAACCTGTTATTAATGCCCTGTTTTAAGGTTATATAGTGGGCAATCAGTACAATCTCCCAAAATATCTTCAGTATGATTTTAGGCACATACATGGCTTAGGGGATTTTTTTGTTCTTACACAAGTATTCTGCTCCTCATACTCCTTTTAGGCCTTTATCTAAATAGGCAGATGCAGACAACAGAAGAATAAGTAGCCTGCAGATTTCAGAAGGGATATTACCTTTTATTTTAGAAACAGTTAGCAGACGCTCCAAATGTGAATTATAGTCCAAACTCTGTGGGAAACAGTAAATGACATTCTGCGATGCTGTCCTTTATGTAACATGCATGATACTTAAAGTCTGAGCATGATAAATTTGCATGTGGGCAGTAAAAAGGTATCTGCTAATATAGCAGGTTTTTCCTCTGCAGAACTGAAGAGGAATATTTGCATAGTGTCAGCTGTACGTGTCCCACAATGTTCCCTAAAAGATATTTCTGCTAGTTCTGCTGAATTGCTGTATTGCAGCTGAGTTTGCTTCCTGAATGCATTTTTCACCATCTCATAAAGCCAAGCTAAACTTTCTCTGCTCTGTAAAATAATATAGTCTCTTTTCTGTTCCTGTTTTCATCTCCACATGTGGGGAAGATGTACTGGATTGTGTCGTGTGGTTCTCCTGTGCATATTTGATGTTTAGGTGTTACAGTGCAGGTGAAAGTCACAGACCTTAGGCTGTCTAATCAAACTTGCCAACGCATGGATTTAAAATTTTAAGATATTAAGTGTAGAAGTTCTGCGCCTGGTAGGTTGACCTTAAAATATTACATCTAGAATTGACTGGATTACCTTTGAAAATGCACTTGAGTTTTTGTTCCTGTTTTCTGAGATCAGGTGTCCCCATTGGTAATTTATAAAGGTTTCTGTACATCATTCATTTTGTTTCAATGGTTGTCTAGATTCCATGATTTTTACCAAATTTTAAGGTGTTTCTGGAAACACTTTTACCTGGATTTGAGCACAAAATGAGGTAAAGCTATAGCAGATCAAGAAATTGAAAAGCTACCTATTTTTGTTCCACTGTGTAATACTTTTACCTATGGAAAAGAATCAATTTTCCCTTGTCTGCAATAGTGGAGCATGTCCAGGCCCCTTACTGTTCTCTCAGTACTGCTAAACTCCAGGGCTGACTCCCTGAGTGATTGTTAGCTTTGACTTATTCTGCCAGCATTTCTCAAGGTGAATCCCACTTCACCTTTGTATTTCTCTAGGCTGTCTAGGCTCTGTCATGTCACCAGGCTTTTGCTTCCTACTGTTAATGTGTATTCTCTTTTTTAAAAGGTGGATCGTATGTCTTTTCCATGTGGTTGCACTAAAGAAGGGTGTAGCAATACAGCAGGTAGAATCGAATTTAACCCTATCCGTGTTCGGACTCACTTTTTGCACACGATAATGAAACTTGAATTGGAGAAAAATAGAGAGCAGCAAGTTCCAGCACTCAATGGCTGTCACACTGAGATAAGTGCACACAGTAGCTCCATGAGTCCAGGACCCCATCCAGTCGAATATTCGATTGCAGAAAATTTTGAGATTGAAACCGAACCCCCGGCTACAGTTATGCATTCCCAGTCAGCCGAGGACTTGGACTGCCCAGGGGAAGAGGAGGAAGAGGAAGATGGGAGTAGCTTTTGTAGTGGAGTTACAGACTCTAGTACACAGAGTTTAGCCCCTAGTGAATCAGATGATGATGAAGAGGAAGAGGAAGATGAGGAGGAAGATGAGGAGGAAGAAAAAGCAGATGATTTTGTAGAAAGTATGAGCTCCCATGCTGATATGGTGCCTCTTCCTTCTGTCCTTTGCTACTCTGATGGAACTGCTGTGCATGAAAACCACTCTAAAAATGCCTCATACTATACTAACTCTTCAACTCTGTATTACCAAATAGAGAACCACGTTGCTGGCACTGCTAACCAGATTGGTGAGACTTACTCAGAAAGGGATGCTGTCAAGAACGGTAGTCTTTCTCTGGTGCCTTACAACATGACTTCAGAACAGTTTGTTGACTACACACGGCCATCAGAGGAAACTTACAGCAGCCCTCATTACCCTTCTGCAAACCCCTCAGTGATTGTTTGCTGCTCATCTTCGGAAGGGGATGGCAGCGCTCCCTGTAACAGTTTGTACACTGAGCATAGGCCGAGTCACCCGCCAGTGGAATTTCACTCATACTTGAAAGGTCCTTCTCAAGATGGCTTTGTCTCAGCTTTGAATGGTGACAGTAACGTGCAGGAACACCCTGCTGAGAATTCACTAAACCTCCCAGAGAAGAGCAGACTGCACGAAGAGTGCATCAAATCACCAGTGGTAGAGACGGTGCCTGTTTAAAATTAAATTATTCTAGGACTGACTTCCTGTGTTAAAATTCACTCCCATTGGATTTTCCTAGAAACTTACTTTTTTAAGAGGTAGACAATGCTTGGACTACAGTCAATGTTCCAGACACATTTTGTTTTTTCAAGCTACACTGGCAGTGGTATTGCACAAAACCAGTTCATGTAAAGATTTAAATAAAAATAATCAAGCCCTTTTTTTGATAAAAATAAACAGATAAGTAAAAAACACACCCAACATATTTCAAAGTAGCCTACCTATGAACGTATGTGAAACCTGCCAAGCTATCTGAATCAAAACTTCATGTTTTTGACTGTCGGGCCTGTGCAAGATTGTTAAAAATGATACTTTGAAATAATCATGTTTAGAGTCCTAATTTTCAACATATCTGAAAAGATGGTAAGTTTAATGTAAAAATAACTACTGTACAAAAAAAAAGTTTTAATTGTTCTGTACTGTTTGTATTTTATTTATGGTAGTTTAAGTTCATGTTTTGATAAAAAATGAACAGCATGTTCATTTGAGCAGAAGATCCATAGTTACTTATGAAGAGCATGGCCACTTTCCATCTGGAGTACCTTGTATTCTTCCTTATTTTTTCCTAATACTATTTCTGATAAATCATCTTGAAACACATTTTTAGAGTGTACTATTTTTCTCTTTTTCTGTTCTTGACAAACAGAAGAGTCAGAAAGGGGGCATTTACATCTTCTAGAATAGAGAAAGGTAGACAATCCTCCATTTAAAACTAAAATCAGTGGCATTGCAGAACGAGCACCCGCTCCCCAAAGAAGAATGATCTTGTCTATAATGGCAGAGCAGTAGCTTAGGCTCACACAGCACCTTCAGCCCAGGTTCAGACCCTCACGCACTTTGTGCCACTCTGCAGTTCTGTCCGAGCTGTGGGTACTTTGACCCTCTTGGAGAAATGCCATAGCTCCACACCCTGAGGCAGGGTAAGCTCCTGAAATTCACTGTAACCAAACCTCTGTGTTTCTCCCAAGCCAGTTTATGAATATGTCAGTATGCAGTTTATAAAAGCAGAGCCTTACTGATCAAAATTTAAATAAAGCATGGGAAAAAAAATGTGGAAGTGTCTAGATTGCCTAAATTTTTATGATATACAGGACTGGCTTTTGTGAACTTCTGATTGTATCTCAAATTTAGTACCATTTGGTCTTATTAGGAAACAGTACGTTCAGTGAGTAAAAAATAGCTTCAGAAATTTTGTATCTGCAAAAGTCTGCAAGCAAAAGAACATGTGCATCATATGGATATCCATTACATTGTGATCCACTTGTTTTTAAATGGAATGGGAATGAAACTATCTTTAATTTATTAAACAACCTTGCTTTTGTTTAGAAAAGGAGGCATAGGAATCCGCTTTTCTCTGCGCTGGTAATTCTGCACTGCCTTATTTTGATTTCAAAATCTATTTCAGCATTTTTGTTCTTCTAATACTGAGATTTCATTTATTATACATCAAATAGTTGAAATGTAGGCCTGTCTTGTTTGTCAAAATACAGATCAGCATCTGAGTTTTTATCTGTGTCAAATCTAGGTGGTTAACAGTGTGCATGTAAACACAGTGTAAATTTTCTCTCTGTAACAGTGATTCTTCTGGTTAGAAGCTCTTTAAAACATCATGTACAGTACTCCAGTAGAAGAACTGCCAATGTAAAATATGCTTTTCAAAAAAAGAGCTAACTTAATTGTTTTTATATGAAATCTGGGCAAAGTGATTCCTCGTATTTATGCTAAATTAGCAAAATATTTTTACTCCGTGTAGTAGCTGGAAAGATTTTTTTATTTACTTGTTTCCACAAGAAGTCCTACATGTTTTATATGAACTGCATTGAAAAGTCTAGTTCTCTAGGGACTGGATTCCAAACTTGCAACGTATTCCATCTCCTGGGAGAGCGCACTCATGCTGGTTATCTGGCTCAGCACTTCCACAGCCTCTGTTCCTCCAGTCACAGACCACTCTAGGCTCTTTCTCTAAGGCTCAGTAGCCAGGTAAGTGCCTGTGTTCTCCAATGCCATACAGCAAATACCCGTGATTTTTAAAGAGAAATGTGCTAGTCCTTAAAGTTCTGCACTTAAGAATAAATTACTCTGTTCAAGATATTCTAAGGGCAAATATAACAAGTCTCTGTATATATAGGGGTCTTGCTTTAACAGCAGGCTTAAATTAGGCACTCCCTTAACACCAGCAGCAAAAGCACAAATCTCTGCTTGAGCTGGGACACTAGATGAGGATCAGTAGCAGCTCTTTAACTTCAGAGTGTGTTGGAGAACCACACACTTTACTGGGGTATTTCTCTCAGGGGAAAGTTAAATTAGATCTTTTGCTTTGTTATTCGTGCCCTTACTGAGCAATAAGAAATTATTTTCTTGGCCCCTGTGCTTTCACATGAAAACTATCTTTAATAATATCAGCAAGCACAGTAAGTCATCAACTTTATAAAATACTTCTCAGCTAGCTTTAAATCTTGAGGTGATGGTTATTTACGATTTCCATTGGCACAGATTTCTGATCTAGAGTAGGATGTAGAAATCAGGTGAGAGTCAAGTTTCCCATCACTTGTTTAAACTTTGATTTATTTTTTAGAACAAAAAAGCATACTCTTCATTTAAGGAGAAGCAGGCTTAAGTCATGGGATGGCAAATATTTTTGTGTTATTTTCTGGGCTATACACATATTAACATGCTGTGTCTCATTTCCCAGCTGGTTAAAATTCATGTTGATAACCAGTCCTTTCATTTCGAGTAGGCTGTTTCTGTGTGATAAAAGTATTACGTTACTAAATGATGTCCAGCAGTATTTGCTTCTGTATCAACACAGTGTATTATTGTGAAAATATCTATATTACTGATAGTCTTTATCAGCTCCATTTCCAAGATATCTGGCTACTGGTAAACACTCGTAAGAAGCCCAGTATATATTAGTGATTATATTGTATTGTTCACAAAAATGACTCATAACAAAGGCATTTCCCTCTCTTGAAACAAACTGGAATTTTCACAGAGACCATTACTGGAACAGCACCAAAAAGCAAATGGCCTTTTGCCTATAAGGTGAACTTCACCTCTCTTGGAAGAAGGTGCATTGTTAAATATATATAAAGCTTTAATTGATGTTAGACATGAAATTAGAATTTTGTTGGCACTATTACAGCAATTGCAGTTGTTGCTTAAGAGCTATAACTCATTCCATTGAAACATCCTTAAAATTAAAAGCTGGTCAGGAGGAGCTTCTAATATTCTTTGTTGAGCTGTATGCCACTTAGATCAGAAAATTCTAGATTTGTAAAGCTTTACCATCTTTCATTTGCATAAGTTCCTGCTAGTGAATCATAATTGGAGTTGACATCTGTTTATTTTAAGGCCATTGGTCCCACTCCATAGTAACTATCACTTGCTATAGATAAGGTTCAGCTGCTCCCCTGCTCTGTTAACAGTGGATCCTGCCTTTGGTCCAAGTGCTGCAGGACTCCTGTGTGGTATCAGTGGTGCTGTTACTCACTGGATTGCTGACTGATCCCAGGCCAGATCTGGTTTCTGACCTGATCTGGCTGTTTTATTTCAGTAAATCTGCTAATAAACTGATCATGTTGCTTTCCTTGCCTCCCAGGCAATACCTTCACAAACACAGCTGCTTTGTTAAAGATTGTACACATATATTTGTATGCAAAACTGAGCATGTATAAAAGGTTTTATTAGTTCAGGTGTTCCTGACAGAAATGTGCTACACTGGATAGAGAGTACTGGGCTCAGACAGAGGAGACTCTGCCTTTGTCCTGTTGTGTCATCATGTTCTCTGTGCTCTGGTTAGTAATCTACTTGGAGATACTGTGATAAAACATAATTCTGTAGTATAGAACAGGTAAAAAACCATTTTATTCTCATGTTTTGGCATCATAACTGAATTTTTGTACTGCAGACAATGCCATTTTCCAAATTAAGCCCAGCCCAGCTCAGAAGTGACCAGAAATTTTTCATGAACATGAAAAACAGCTGAAATGAGCTCTCCTGTCCTTAGACTGGATTAATGAGCAGAAGTTAACAAGTAAATTTCACAGTGAAAAATTAGACTAAAAATTGTGTTGAATATACAACATCTGCCTGTCTAGTGCTTAACATTTGAGCAGCAAGATTGTAGTTTTCCTGCAACACCATACTTGGCAGCAACAAGCAGTCTTGCTCCTCTGCATGTTGTCTTCTTTTGCCAGCTGAATTCTCTCAGTTGAAAGTCCATGTCTAGGCTGCTCCTGTAGCAATGCAGGTGTTCCTACTCTCAAACATAAAGCAAGACAGACCCATGACACCCTTTTAAAAGGCATTTGTTAAATAAGGGCACTGTTACAGCTCGTGAGTTTTATAAACCAGTGTTCATTGTGGTAGTTGTTTTAAGTCCTGAAACAGTCAGGAACAGAAGAGGATGCTGTGGAAAATCCTAAAGCGTTTGGGGATGTTTTGCTTTCCCGCTGAGACTAAAGAGTAATTCTGTCATCTGCTTTATTACGGTTGCAGGACAGTTGATGTAAAATACCTTGAAAATCTAGAATTAACTCAGAGAATATATTCTATAGAATTTATTTCTAAAATACTAAATGTGATTACTATTTTTTTAAAATGGTAGAAAGCTGTTATTTTCAAAACAGAGTCTAGTTCACTTACGTGTTCCTTGGTATGAGAAATCTCATCATTTGCCTTTTCAGTGTTTCAAAGTTTTTTTAATATTCCTAATTTTGCTATTCTCTGTAATCATTGTCCATGTGCAAATTATTGTCCATTTTCTCCAAGAAGTGTCAAATCCAAAGTACAAATACTGTGAAGTGATGAAGTGCAATGTAGTTTTAAAGATGTCTGAGTGAACACACGCTTGAGTTCTTCACAAGTTTTTCCTTTTCACTGTCTCTTCCCTCCCCTAAATCCAAGGCTGCTTTTAATTTTATGGCTAACAAGAGTATAGTTTCCACTTAAGGAGGAAAGTTGTAACATCTTTGAGGACTTTTCTGCTACCCTAATAGCTGATTTTACTTTATATGAACATCCACTTTATGAAACACTTGTTTTGCAGCCTTAGTAATTTCTTTTTAGTTCCTTCCTCCCTTTTGGTGTTTGAGAGGTCTGTTGTACAGTAAGACTTTTCATTAAAATCAAGCAAAAGGGCAACTCTGCTGTCCTTTGTGCTGAGAATGAGGTCTTGAAAAGCCAGGCTGGGTGGGGTTTTGAACAACGTGACCCAGTGGCTGGCACTAGATGGTCTTTCAGATCCCTTCCTAACCAGGGCATTCCTTGATTCTAGAGTTAAAATACATGTTGCCCTACTGCTGTCTAAGGTTGGCAGACACCCACCCCTCAGAAAGTCCCACTGACTGGAGAACCATATTCTTGGTGCTGTGTTGCACCTTCTCAATTGAGATCATAGTCCTTCATCCAAGGCTTGGGGTGGAACAAAAAAAAAAGTCAAAAGGTAGATTTTGTACTTTATTAACACAATTATTTTAATATGGAGCTTAGCAATGACACTTCTCTTTCATGATTGAATGTCCAATAGACCCAAGTAAAAAAAAGTTTGCCTCTCATGTACGTTCTTCTCTAAGTTCACTTTTCCAACACACCATGAAGATGGGATTGGCTTTTCTTGATAGGGAAAATGGTGGAAGATACAAATGTGCATCAGTGTTCTAATAAAAGGATCAAGATAATCCTTTGTCTTCAAACACTTGAGTGAGTGCAGGGAGGATAGAAAGAACAATTTAGAGGAAAAAAAAATGAAGGCAAGAGACAGATTGATAAGGATTATTTTTACTTTTTTCCTATTAAAGGAAAAATAAAGTATATTAGGAAAAAACCAACAGAAGGAAAAAGGTGAATTACGATCTCTTCAGAGCAAGGATGGTAAAGTATATGGACATTCACTACAAGCTTGCCCATGTTAGATTGAAATATTGTTTCTGTAATTTAATATATTGTAACCAAACATGAACTCAGTGGAAATAGGAACTGGCATTTTTTCCAGACCAGAGTTATACAGGTGGCCATTAAATAAAAGACTTATTCAAATCCATGGGGTAAAAAAGTGAAAAAGCAGCACCCTAGAAGCATTGCTACTATGTCACTCTTTGCTGATGGCAGTTTCAAAGACAAGTTCAAATTCCTCTTAGTTAACTCTGTTCCCAGGCAGCTGTTCTTATATACCCAGTTTCTCAGCTAGCAAGAGGTGCTGAAAGCAAAGACAAAATGTCCTTTTATCAGCATTTCATCTTGGCATTTTCAGATGAGGCTTAACATTATGGCAGGTCATTATTTTAGGTTTCTCCATCTTAAACTTCTAAAATACATTCTTAAGAATGAAATTTTGGGTTGGATTTTGGATGAAGGTTAACCTTGCTGGGGTAATGGAGGGGATCACTGTAAAGAACCATTTGTGAGTCTCAGATACAGATTCAGCACCAGGTTTCAGCTTCTTGAAAAGATCATGATGTGCACTGGCAGCTGGTTCTCTTAAAACCAGAAGCAAGCATGCTGTTTTTTTCCAAGCCATTTCACACAAATACCACAACTTCAGGTCTCACATGCCCATGTAAACAAGACTTAATAACTGGGCACTTCTCTTAACTGACTTGATTGTAGGCACTTCTATGGAAATATGTCTGAAGTGTAGTTTGTGAAATATGTTTAAAATGTGTTTGATGTCAAATAAGCGCTAGACATTTAACAGTGCAAAAATAGTCAAAACCTGTAGATTACAAAACTGTTCCTAAGATCCTCAGCCTGTAATATTGTCATAGTAAAGTTGATCTTTTAAGTTCCATTGCATTCTGGTGTAATAAACTTTTACAAATAAAATTATTAATACAAATGTACTTGTTAATACCTATTAACATAAAACATGACAGTTGGTTCTTTTGATTTGTTTCAGTCTCCAACTAACAGAAATTTTGTAAAAAACACATTGCCTTTTATATGTTTAAAGTGTTTTAACAGACTATATTAACATTCACACTGTCTAGTCCATCCCTGTCTTTTAGCAGGTTCATCTCTCTCTGTATACATACATATATATATTTCCCTACAAGAATATAAAATTGCTTTTGAAAATTTTGTTGGCAAGTGGTAAATAGTACATACACCATGGCATAAACTCAAAAGCACTTAAGTTGATTGTCTTTTAGACAGGTAATCCATTAAAATGGGACTAGTAAAAATGTATAATTGCAGCCATTAGTTTAAAATTTCTACATTACTTCTAACATTACTAAATTCTGAGAAAAGTAATTGTTACGTACTTAACATTTTCCATTACAGATGATCTTGCATACTAAAATTATGGAGGTCTCAACAGTTAAGCAAGATATTTATTTGGACTGCTGCTTTTAAACTGTTTGAAGAAGCAAAGGGAAAGAAAGTTCATCTTAAAATCTGTATATGGAAATAATTTTAAGCTTCGTGAACTACACATTTCCTTAATTTCCTTTTTTTTAAACAAGTTGTAACATCAAAGATGCCAAAGGGTAATATAAGCTACAATAATATTCAACAGAACTTAACCTAGATCTTATGTTGTAATAATTTATTCAAATTAACTGTATTCTTCTGTATTTATATTTTCCGTATTTATTATGAATGATATGAAATTTGATGTATTTATTGTGGCTTATTACTGCAGTGTATATATTACAAAAATGAGCATTTTTAAGTCTTAATATTAGTTTTTTTGTTAATTAGTGGCACTTGTATCAGCTGTATTTTTATTATATATTGTACAATATATATTGTCCATTTGTTTGCAATGAAGTAAACCAGGTTTCTACGTTACATCCTGGCTGCCAGTGCATTGTGCGTCTCATTTCTGCTCTGCAGTCACTGGAGAGCCTCTCTCAGCTGAGAGCTGGCATCAGTGCTGCACCTCCTCCCTGACACCTGCAGGGCCTCCAAAGGCACTCTGTGAGATTTCAACCATTTCTCCCATTCCTGATAGTCTGATAGAATAAGGAGAAGCAGTTTGTGTGGACTTTCTGTGTGTGTGTTCTTTTGTTTCTAAATATTTGTATGCCAATTAAATTAAATAAACAGAAATGCCTGCTTAGGTATATCCATTTGCCCTTTAATGATACTACTGCCTACAATTTTCTGTGGCCAGGGGAATACTGTACCTGATTCATAATAAGGGAATGAAACAATTGTTTTCAACAGCTGTTGGAATAAAATTTTGCAACAGCTCTCTCTGGTGGACAATTTGCAGTAATTTTACACATCAGATCATTTCAATGGCAGCATTCAAAGAATACTGCTAAATTTCAGGACAACTTTATTTTGAAAATTGATGGTCAACATAGCTTCATTAAGAAAATAATTAACAATCAGCACAATCTCTGCTATCTTTTTATTCTGATATTTATTCAAACTGTGATGCATATTTATAAAAAATAAGTTGTCCTTAAATTTGCTTATATAATAAATTACGTATAGCTAAATTGTTTGTATTAAAAAAAAAAACCTATAAAGATGAGAGGTTGTGCTCTAGATTATAAGAAAGTTCTCACAAGAATTAGGGTATCCCTTGGTTGTAATCCATTGGGAGTCCCATATTTGCTGTTAGACTGCTTTTGGCATTGCTGTGAACTGTGGCTAAAAGGGCTGCTCCAGGGCTTGCTAAGCCATACTGGTCCAATCAAACATAAAACATCTTTCAACACTGGTTCTAATTCAAGATCCCAGGATGCCCCTTCAGCAGTAGGAAGATTTAACTCTTAAGGTTCCTTGTAGGTTGATCTGTTAATAGTACTCCCGTTATTCTGTACTCATGCTAAAGCAGCAATTACTCCCACAAGTGATAAAAATAAAAAATCCTCAGGTATGGTGGGCTGGCAAATTCCCACTGCAGTGAAAGGTGTCATAACCAAGTGGAGCCACAAGCAACCAGTAGGGACCTCTTGTTCACAGGCAGGGCACCCAGAGCCACCACCCCTGAAGTCCCAAAAGGTTTAGGACCTGCTTTGTCCTGTTGGGAGCGTGGCTCAGCTGGCCTGGCCTGAAGTCAAGCCTTCTTCAGCACTTGGGATTACTCCCTGGATGTGTAAGAGAGCAGTGAGATGGAGGTTAACACTGATGCCAGCTGTTCTAGTAACCTTCAGCAGTTCATATACCCATCTGATGGAAGTACCAATTTTTACATGCTGTGTATGGAATACCATTCACCTTTGTCACCTTCACAGGGGCAGAGACGGGCATTATAACCTTACTGAAACTGGCTTAAAAAACACCAAAAGACATAAAAGACCCAGAGAATCCCCCTGCAACAAACTGCTGTTCAGCAAGCCTTTCTAATTATTTAAAACTTTCAGCCACTTTCAAGAGAACATTATCAACAGCCAGAAGATGATGCTGCTTTTTTATTAGCTAAAAAAAAAATCCCCAAAATCCAACTTCGTAAACCTCTAGTCATATTTACAGATCTCTTATTGCTCTCCTAGTATTATATGATGCCTATGTATGTATGTACACACACAAATATTAGGAAGTGTAATAGCCACTGTGACCTAAAAGTTAGTTTCACATCTTCAAACAGAACAGAACAAAAAAAGTAATTTAAAATTTTCCTCTGCTTACAGATCTGCTTCCCTCTTTTCTGGCAGGTTGTAGAGAGTCCAAGTAAGACAACTACTGTACTAGGTACAGCAAAATACAGACTAAGATGTCTCAGTTTAAGGAACTATGATACTAATCCAAAATACTAATATGTATTTTGTACTAGTGACCTATGTTAGACCAGAAAAGAAGTCTCAAAAAATGAAAAGGAAAATCTTTAAAAGACCATTTTTAAATCACAGAATTATTTTCCCTTTCTATATCTAGAAGTAAATACAAAATATAATAACTAGGTGAATTGCTATACCTAATCTCTGTGAAAAAACCCTACATATATTGCTACACCTGCAGGAAACCCAAAATATACAAAGTGGAGCTTCTCTACATTGCTTAGGAAGAAGTTCCTACTTCCAAGTGCAACAGAACACTCGTTTCCTTGCAACTGAAATTCTACCCTGTTTGAAATGTTAGCTATTAAAAAACCCCCAAACAAATGGCAAAAACCCAACTGATAAATGAGCAGCTAAATGATGTTTCATATGTGCACATCCCAATATGACAAGCTTCTAAGAGAAACAGGTTGCATGAAGAAATGATCCTTTACTGATATTAAAAATAATGCATTTTCTCTATAACATGAACTGAGAACTAAAAGAACAAGTACATTTAAACTGGTATACTCAATACCTTGTCTTCTAGAACAGGTTCCTCGGACACTGAGTTTCCATTCCATACCCAAGTTCAGCACAACACAGTTGCTCTCTGTGTAATCTCCCATCCTCCATTCATATTCAACAATTTTCTCATTGGCCTGTGTTACATTCTTCCTCAATTCCCCCATTTTATCAAATGTGTGTACTGGCCTTCAAATATTGGTTTGATCTGCAGAAGTAATAATGCTTTGCATTCCATTACCAAATTAAAATATTCATCAGAGGACGCAGGGAGATCTTTGTGCAGTGTTGTTCTACACAACCTTCCAGTTTCGGTGGCATAAATAACCCTTCCTGGTACAGTCTTTCAACAATTTCTGTTCACTCTGTATCAAGTTATTTTAAGTTGTACAGCTTTAATTTCCTGGGATACTCTCAGCAGGTTGTCCAAAAGCCTTACAAAAGCTGAGACACGACTCAAAGGCATTATCAAACCTGAAAAATAAATTAGCATTAAAGCTTCTGGCAAATTGTCATTGGTCCTTGCTTATATACTTTTTTGTCTTTTAGATGACTTAGAAGTACTGAAAAGAATTTTACTTGCTTTTATTCAGAAATAGAACTAGGTACCATTAAATTACAAACAGGCTCTCTCCCCACCACAGAAGTAAAAAAAAAAACTCCACATCATTATCCATTCATCCGCCAGACTTAAGTTAATATTTATCTGTAATGATATTACTTACTTACTACAACAAAAGAACAGATTTATTATTAGTGTATTTTTGTGCTATTTGGCCTTTAATACCCACTCCTTCAAATTTATTCTCAGCTTTATATTTGATCATGCAGCCAAATACTTTTGTCTTCACTTTATAAATTTAAAAATAATATTATATATTTGGTGATGCTATATTCTTTTCTATAATTAGCAGAATAGTTAGGAAGGCCAAGGTCTCACTCAGACTGATAAATCTGAGACCAGTCCTTTGTAACAGGGAAAACAAACAAGAAAAAAAAATTAATATGCAAGTGTTGGCACAAGAAATTACATATGGATAGCATTAGAAACCTCTGAGGTAAATATTGCATAAAACACTAGAAGGTAGGGGCAGAAGTTTACTAGATAACATGTAATTTACAAACAGTAATGAACAGAATGCTGAAAAAATGTGTGAATGTTAAGCAGCTCAGCAGCCTACCACAATAAAACTTTATAATAATTTTTTAAGTGCATGAAATATAAAAAAACCTATACAAGAAGTTTTGGCTAAACAAAAGATTAGTATCAAAATAAGCAGATTTTCCATTAAAATAATCATAAATACATATTTTAGTGAAATTACATTTTTCTTCTAAAAAACAACTGACTTCCTAGAAGCTGAGCACAATGTGGTATCCTATTTGGCTTTGACCTGATGGTCTAATTTTTTAAGTGAAGAAACTAAAAAAATATTGAGAAAGTTTTACTAAGTAAATTATAATAAAAAATAAAGTCAGCCATTTGAGCATAAAAACATACATATAAAGTGTACTGGGTTTTAGACAGCAGACAATAATTTCTCACGACACTACAGAGAAAATTAGTCTTCTTCAGAAGTACTTACAGTATGTCAAAAAAACCCCCACATACGGCCCCTAAGGTAAGAGAACGAACAGGATCCATAAATCAGTGGTCAACATATAAAGTCTTATCATAGAAATATTGTAAACAAAATATAACCAGGATCCCAATGATCTTTGGTATACCAGAGTCCCAGGGAATCTCTTATGACACATTTTATATCCAGCTTAAGAGGGAAAAGAAACTGTTTAAACATTTTGCATTTAAACGATCACAAAAAAATCCAGTATATGCATATGATCACAGTTCAGAATGGTTCTTTTCTTTTAATAAAATGCTTGTGGCCTGTAATATCAAATATTAATCATTCTGGCCAAAGATCCACTTCTGGAAGGGGTCTAATGGATTACAGGATGCCAAACTCGGATGCTCTCCATTCCCTGTAAGGCACATATGTAGTGCTTCATTGTACAGAGTTTGATCCTAAAGTGAGGAAAAAAAGAAAGAAAAGAAAAGTGAACAAACAATGAACATGCTAGTTCCCCCCACAGTTCTTCCCCCAAGCTGGGTGCTAAAGAGTAAGCTCATACAGGTGATGTAGAGGGGGCTAGAAAACACATAGGTAGTATGTAAGTGCCAACTTGCTTTGTTAGGAAAATTTTGTAAAATATTTTAAGAACATCAGATGTATAAAATATACAAAGCATCTGAATTGACTTCTATGTGGATGTCTAGGTGTCTCAACAAACACACTAAAAGGATATCAACTGTTTTTTAAGTGACATTCCTGCTAGTGACATCAAGTTTTGATCTGCAACTGACAAGCTGAAATTATGTCCATTTTCCTGCCAAAACTAAACTTACATATTTTTGGCTTCAGAGTTTTTGCTTGTTGGCGTTTTTGCTTTTATTGAAAATCCAAAATTAACTAATAGAAATGCCATTTCACTGCACAGGATATGTACCTTCTGGTGCAGCCACTGCTCCTCCCCAACAGCAAAGGTTTTCTGGCCTTTGTAAGAGCACTCTCGAAGCTGCACAGGTCCCTTGGAAGCATGCAGACAAAGCTCCTTCTGAATGTTATGGCGAATTTCGCGGTGTGCAGAATATTCAAAGTACTATTTAAATAATTTTAAAAGAAAATTTTGGTAAACAAACACAAAGAAAAGTATTAAATTAAATTAAATTAAATTAAGCCTTTCAAAGTCCCATACACAAAGTAATAAATTTCTTTCCTTATTCAAAAATTTGAGACTACAGAATAATTCCTCTGATTTGTAGCACAGACACTTCAAAAGTGTTTATAAAATTAAAAGCAGTTTTTAGTAGTAATGCTACTAAATTAATTTATACTTGTATTTCTAAATAGGAAATAAGATTTGCTGCATGTATACTATGATGTAAAACCTTACTCCCACACAGACCATATGTAATCCAGAGACAAACTGAAGAGTTTAAGATAACTTAAATTTTGGCATTTTTAGACTAAAAATCTGTATTCACTTCTGTTGCTAGAGCTAGATTTTGGTTTTTCTTTGAGCAACATGAAACAATGCTGTTGCTGTATACCAACTTTTGCTGCTTGATCTAAACAATAAATGTGAACAATAGGATGCTGTTATAGTCTCTTGTGAAGTAACCATTACAAAATTATAAGCATATCTTTTGTGAGAGTCATTTTACCATGATTTCCTGACAGCAGACTACTTCTAAGGTTCAGCTATAATTCTGATCCTAACAGGGATTTACTTCTAGAAGTTACAGACAGAGCTGTTTTTCTACCCCTTCAGCCCTAACCTAACATCAGGTCTCTTGCTTTTCCCCCACATTTGCCAGCAGAGTCCCTAACATTACATCTCACTGCTACTGCTTCTTGCCTCGGGATGTCAGCCACTTTCATCATATCTTTCCTTTGAATATTAAGGCCAGGCTCAGTTACCCCCCCTGGCTTTCCATTTTCCAGTGGTCAGCAATCATCTCCTCACTACCTTGGAAGCCATGGGAACAGCACTGAGGAACAAGCAGACTCTAGGACCAACATTAGTCCTCAAAACAGGTAGTGAAGGAGTGACCTGCTTGGTCATTTAGCTCTCAGACATAGTAATTTACTCTTTATCTGGTAATCTGACTTAATCTGTCCTTTTATTTTTGGAACTTCAACATCTCTGCAAGCCCTGAAAATAATGACTTGAAAGCTATGTTTAGAACTTTATTAATTCTGGATACTGAGATGGGCATGCTTCCAGCCTCCAGTATTCTAACAAGGAAGAATAATACAAAACTGATACACAATTCTGAAAACTAGGTTCTCTTATATTCCCATTTCAAATATATGGATGAAGATAACAGCATGGGAAATACCAGCCTACACTGCTGAAAGTCTGGTAAAGAATAGAGGAAACTGAAAACAGAGCATTGTAATGAGAAGGGTTAAGTAAGCAAATATGCATCTCTTAAGCATTATCAGCAAAATCAGTTCTCTGAAGGCTGGCATTTAAAGGGATTCAGACTGTTATTTTGTTATTTTGTAGCAGGAGGGAAAACAAAAAACATAACACTTGAAAGAATAGGATTTTAGTATAGCCCAAGATAGCTTAAGAGAACAATAGAAACATAAAGCAGATCTCTTAATACAATGTCTTTCTACAGTGTTCATAAATTACTGACTGTGACAATGAGAAAAGGCTATTAGTATTAATCCACAATCAAATAAAATCCCAATTTCAATCCTGTAAGAAGCTAACATAATAGGGTAGTTCTTAATCTAGACAGCATGCCATGTCTCACAAAAAATGATTAGGAAGAAAGTATCACCTGACTAGGATAATGTGTCTCAATTTTCACAGTGCCATCAATGGATGTCTTTTAAGATTGAAAAAAAATTATTAACACCCTCCCTCCCATAAGATAATTACATTTTAATAAAAACTTTTAGACCTTTGCTGACCTTTAATTATTAAGGATCACTTTTAAAAGCAACAGAGAAGTATGCATTTCTGGGCAGGGAAGGAGATGTTTTTTTTGATAGTATTACAGTAATGATGGAATGATTCAATATCTGACATCTATGGCAAGATATATTGTAGAAGGAACAGAGCACCATGGCTGCCTCCAAGAGCTATGGACCCAAGAGAGCTCCTCTTGAACAAATGGAATCATATTATTCACTTGCATTAGCCAGCACAGGATGGGCCACTTGGACCTCACACTGTGAGGCTGCAAGCGTGACAGGGAAGGTGCTCAGGCCTGGACACTTGGTCTCCCAGTGGCCGGATTCCATCTTCCTTGACACTGCGAGTCCTGGTGACAGAGAAAGAAGCAATAGGAGGAAGCATAAGGAAAGGAAGAATTAAGAAGACAACACTTATAAGACAGGAGTAAGGGTGGCATGAAAAGGTTTTGCACAGAAAAGAGAAGGCAAGTGAAGCAGTGCAAGTGTGTTTGAAATCTGAATTTGTATATTGAAGTTAAAACATTAGAAACAGGACATGACATGAAGAGTGGTATGAAATTTTTCTTTAAATATCTATATAGGAATTAACTGTTAAAATAAAGGAAAAAAAATAAGGAGAGAGAAATTGCATATTAAAAATTAGTCAATTTCTCTAAAATTAATTTAAAGTTTTTATATGGAAAAGCTACAACAGAAGAAAGAACAAAAATCAGGTATTAAATATTTTACCTGGTTTCCTCCAAGTCCATGACAAGAATACATAATCAGCGGTTTGCCACCATGGTTATTTTCACCAACATCCAGACACATGCGGTTACCTATATTTTTTAACTGAACAAAGAGTGTTGTCAGGATAAAAAAGCTCAGTGGAGTGACAGAAACTCAAACTGTCTCAGTCAGAGACAAAAGTCGCCTTTAGTTTAACAATTACAGCTGTTTGTTCATTTTTACTTTCTGCTATACTCAAATCTAAAAATCCTGTTTCCTCAGGTAATCTTTTCTAACTAAAAGCCTAGTAACTACAGTCACACATGGAGTTATTTATGTGCCTGCTCTGTACAATGTTACTGTGATTAAAATCACAGGTTGAACAGATACACATAAAATATTTAAAACAGGAGGAAGGGAAAGTTTTATTTGTAAATACACACTAAAAATTCACATTCACCTCAAGCTAAGAGCTATTACTTTATTTTAGCAATGCAATGTCTAAAGTCATTGGCAGGGAAAATGACTTTTGACATAAATGAAAAACGAAAATGATGCAGCTATTGACAAAGCTATACAAGGGGTGCAGAAGAGATTCTTTGTCCAGAGTAGTGACAGAAAACCCCAGAGCAGTTAAACATAGCTAAAGTCTAAAAGCTATGGCTAAGGTAGTGCGAGAAATCAGCAAACTTCCTGGACTATGAGGAATATAGGAAATAATTACAATTAAACTTACATATCCAGAAAACAAAGGATTCAGGTCTGGCACATATGCTTCTGGATAAACATTAGTGAGGTACCAGGTAAAATTTTTACACTGCAGGCGCTGCCTTAAAGCAAGTCTTTTTGATATATCTCCAAATGTTTTCTGTTAGAGGAAAGGAGGTAAAGAAGGATGGAATATAAATATATTAACATTCATTTTGCACATATAAAGCTATGATATTCTGTGTATTACTAGGCAAGTTTTAAGCTTCATTTGTTGATTTTTTCTTGTTAATGCTGTACTACTATAGTTACTGCTGTCTTTCAGTGTCATAACACCACTGACATCCTGCCTGCAGCATTTCAAAGCGCTTGCAAGAAAAATACATTGCAAGATGGAAAACATAGAAGTATCTTTAGTCCCAAGAAAGTTCTAACAGAGCGCCATGAAGTGGGAAAGTGCAAGTAAGAACATACTGATTACAGCCATAAAGCCATCTGATCTCACTAAAAGTGTAAGCTGAAACAACAAACTGGATTAATAAAATAATTAGCATAATATCCAGTACAATGTAGAATCTCCCAAACAAAATTCAGTTGTTTAGGTGCTGGGCATGCCTAGGAAATGTAACACCTTCAGTGATACAACAGTCACAAAAATTTATCACATTAAGGGGGAGAGACAACTTCTAAAAGAAAACTAGATTCTAGCTGGGCAGAAAACTTACAAAATAAATAACCCAACATCCAACCTCAACCCCAAATATTTATTTACTTGAAAACAACTGACTTTTTAAGCAGATAGAGACAGGATGGTTATCCATCATCAAGTAACTTTTATTCTGCTGCTAAAGAACCACAAAACCTGCTTTTTCAGTAAGAATACGAAGCAACTTGAAACTAACAAGACATTTTTCTCACTCCAGAAAATAAATTAGTTTACATTGTCTACACCATTAGTTTCTCTCACGTTCTTCTGGTAGTTCCTGTACCTGCACAATGCAAACAACCCAGGAGAATGCATGAAAAAAACCACTAATAAAAAAACCTCACCATACAAAACCAACATTCATCACCCAAACACTTTAGGTTTTTTTCATGCTTGTTGGGGCTGCAGCATTAAGCAAACTAAACAGTCTTTTCATTAAAATATCTAGAATCCTTACATACTTTGTCAATAAATAACTTTTGCTCACCAAAACTTTCACCGCAGCAAGTGTGATTTCTAATACCACCACCACCACCTACTTGTTTCACAATTTTTGCTGCCTCTGTGTTTCTTCGGTAAAATATTTCTTTATATTCATCCATCCACACTTCTGCAAGGCGAACTTGGTTACGTGTGATCACCTGAGTACCTTTTGGGAAAGTATGGGGACTCTTGCTGCGAAAGACATGGCCAACAACAGAGCAAGGCATGATCTCCAACTGTCCACCACACTGCCATACCTAATAATAACATTTAGTGTGTAAGTACACTGCAATTAGAATTCAGGGAGTGGAAAAAAATTCAGTAATACTATTGTTTGCCAGAACACATCATCAAATCACTACCAAGAGTACATATATCAGGCATACCATCAGTGAATTTCCTAATCATATAAGCTCTGGAAACACACATTTCAGATAGCAACCCTAAAAGCATTTAAAAAAAATTAAAAGCAGTTTATTGAGCATGTTTGTATTTCATTTAATAGGTAATTAGTAATTCAATTTTCCTTGTCCTAGTTGGCTGATTGAGCAGAGGAATCAGTATCTAATACTAATTTATTCTCAAATCCCCTGTACACTGTCAGCATAGAGGCAATGGCTAATTACGGAGCTAAACTTACTCTGAAAGACATTTCTATATTTTCACCTCCCCATATTTCCATTTCTTCATCATAGCTTCCAATGTGTTCAAAGTACTCTTTTGATATTGAAAAGAGACCTCCAGCAAAAGTAGGTGTTCTGCAAAAACAAAATTTTACCGAGAAAGAACAGGTTTTTAAATTTAGATGTAAAATCATGGTGCAACTGTTCTAGGAATTTTCTATGCACTTGTTAATATTTCACTACAGTGTGCACATTCTGGGCATAGATAATACTTCTAGCACTTAAATACGTTCACACATATTTAATTCTCATTTGACAGCTTATTGCCATTTATTAAGAACTTGTTCACGCTAAAAACTGCTGGCATAAAAGAAAGTGTCAAGAAAACAAACAAATGTTTTCTGTATGGAGGAAATCGAGCAAAAGTACAACTCCTACAGACCAGTAACCTGTCTGTGGACTAAGCAGGTACAATTATCATCAAATCACTACTGTATCAGCCTGGTATTTGGGTGCTCTGACCCTTTTTGTCATTCTTTCAAGTAAAGTGAATGAGGCGACAGAATCATTGTACTGTCTCTGAATATAACTGTGTATATCCTTTTCTGTACCTCCCTCCTAGGAATATAGGTAATTTCCACTGTATATAGAAGTGGTAATGCAGAGCAATTACTATCTTGATGAGGCTACATTTTTATGAATGCTTTAAAATGTGGTTCACAAAGACAGTATTACAAAAAACATCTAAGATGCTAAGATGTCTGATTAGACTCATCAGAAGGACTAATTTATTTACAAACTATTGTTCATAAGATAAAGTCTGTGAAGACAGAAGGATTTAAACAGTATTCAAATTAAATTTACCTAATTGGATAGGTTTCATCCTTTCTTCTTTTATTCTCATGTTTAGGAAGAGACTCCCATCCAAATGACAAACTCCAATCGAAATTTCCTCTGTTGTGGCTATGCCCATAAGGAGATGGTTTACTGAATTCAAAGGTATTGAGATCGATAGAAGCAATGTCAGGGCTTACAACAGCAACAGGATTCTCAGCTATTCTTGCCAATAATGGCTCTAACCAGCCATAAAAGCATTCACCTGTGGAGAAAATGGGAACACTGAATTTTTGCTTGGCTATAAAGTAGTACACAGGGTATATTTCAACATGTCCAGCAAGCCAATATGGACTATTTTTAAACAGCATTGCTAATTATACTTTCAATAAAATGAAATAGCGATAGAAAAAATGATATATTGCTAACATTTATAATTAATAAAAAGTCTGCAACATTGAATTAAAGACAACAGCATTATAAACCTGACCTGACATATGTACAGGTTACACTTACAGTGAGCATCCAGGAAGGTGAGGGTCTCTCCTGTTGCTACTGAAGCTCCCAACAACCGTGCAGTGATCAGACCTTTTCTTTCCTTCTGACGGACTACTTTAACTATCTGAAACTGTTTCACATATTCTTCTAGTTTATCATGCAGGTATTCTAGAAAGAGAAATCACTGTCAGGATATTCAGTGTATACACATGCCACTGCCCAAAATGTTACACTATTAAGTGAACAAGATAAACAACTCACAATTACCCCAGAAATTATCTCAACATCAAAGCCATAAAAGTTCCTATCTGCTGAAGGTTATTTTTAGGGGCTGAGTGAGTATTTTGGGGGTAGGGGTGTAGGAAGAGGTAACCAGCAGAGAACAGGAGATGGAACATTAAAATAATTCTGAACAAGAAAGGACATGCTAGTACATCTCTGCTGCAGTGTTAACCATCTGAATACCAATTCCATTTTCATAGTAAATAGATCTCATACTTACATTATCTACAGCTCATACAAATTCTTTCCTTAATGATGGCACATTTGCACAGTTTTGAAAGGCTACGGTATTTACAACAGCAACAGAAGCCACATAAAAACCAATTTAAATATTCGGATTTTGAGAAAGAAACCCGCATCTAATGAAACATCCCACATCATCTTTTTTATTCTGCCCATCCTAAGTATTAAACTGTACTAGTGAACATGCTTCACATCCAAGTGTTTCAATAGACTCAATACAGACGTGCAAAAAAGTGTAAATACATTAGTACAAGTATGTAGAAACACGTTCATCTTAAGCTAAGCATGCAAAGTTTTCTGAGCTTGCATTTGTGTTTACATTAAGAATATACAGAATTAATTTTGAGACTCAGATTTACGGTTGAAGATTAGGTTGCCATCAAATAATTTTGCATTCTAATAAAGACACTACCCTTCATATTACTGAATTTTATTTGCCTAGAGACAACCACTGTGATAAAATGCAAATTTCTACAAGTCTGGGCCAATTTATACTTGGATGTAAATTGCAATTGGTTTGAAACAAAAATTACAAAGCTACTTGTCATGCAAGCAGTTATGCAGGTAAATCAGAATTGGAAAAAACAAAAATTGGGTTTTAGTTGTTTTTTTTTTGAGCACAGGATTTTCATATTTAACTACCTTATAGGAAAAATGGTGGGGGAGGGCTATTTTATATTAAAAAAAAAAAAAAGAAAGAAAGAAACAAAACCATTTAGAATACTGTTATACATGTCAATAGTGGTAAAGAGACCTTAGCCAATTTATCTGCAATCATAACCTTCTCAATTAAAAACAAAAGTACCATCTACACTGGCATCATCCACCAAAATAATCTCTTTCAGCAGGATGGCAGGGGATGTGTACATCACACTGTGCACAGTTCTGAGCAGAGTTGACCATGCCTCATTATGGAAAACGATGACAATGCTTGTGGTTGGCAACGGCGGGCAGCGCTTAAACTTTTGTTCAATACATCTACAAATTAGAAAGTGTCAGGGGTTACAAAATGGACAACAATATTTTACTCAAACTCTTCAACTTTTCTTTCCAGCACAAAACTTTGTAATTATGGACATTAAATAGTCCTGCTTTTCTGCTTTCTATCCTAGCTTTGGTGTGCAAAGGTAGGTACTTCAACTGAAGCAGCTGTTCAGAATATTTTTTTAATATCATGACTGAGAATTGAACAACTTAGTTTTGCTTCTGTCTCACACACATTTCAGTATATTTCATATAATATCCAGGCCTTCTTCAGGAAAAAATACTATTTTATTGAGAACAGCAGGTACTGACTGAGCTAACTCAAAAGTCACTATTACTGCTGAAACCTAAGAATACAAATGAGAATATTTATTAGAAAAAAATCACAGTTTGTAAGGAAAATATAACCTATCTAATTCAAATTTCAAAGCTCTGTAGAAGTGTTATGTAAGGCTTAGGGCAGCATGTCCCATTCAAGGGATACAATTCAAACCCACAGTTTTTTAAGGCTGACATATCCTAAACATAACTTTAGATCCAATGGCAAGTTGAGATGACAATGCTGCACTCGTAAGTTGCACACTCAGTGCTTATGGCCTGTCAGCTTTGGGGCCTGGAGGAGACCCCAAGGCAATAACCAGAGTCACTGCCTCACAAACACACAAGCAAAGCCTCCCCAGTTATGCTCTAGGACAGGTTAAGGTGAGCTGCACTGTGTGTGCCAGCAGCAGCTCAGTAAGCTCAGCCACTTCTGGCACAGATGCCTGACAACATTTCATCGGGCACTGACAGAGACTGCCCATAACTAAAATCCACTCTCCTCAAGCCCTACAGTCTACATTTAAAAAATTCTTCAATAAATACCACAAGATTGCTGCTGAGATCTTCCATTCCCTTGCTCAACAGTTTACAAATCCGAATTTATTAAATTATGCCTAAATTCCTAATTTATTAAATTAAATGATGTAGTTTTATTAACACTGAATGCTAAAAAAATGGGGGAGTGCTGTTTTAATTGGAAAAGTGTTGAAACCACATTTTTAGTTTTATTCTAAGTAAAACTAAGCAGGCTTCCCAAAAGTTACTCAGAAATTTTAGCCTTAAAGGCAAAATCAGAGCACCTTATTTAAATATGGTTACTTTGAATTCAAAACCATGAAAGAAGTGAGCTTTTCTAAACATTCTTGGCTTTGGCACTGTGGATCACTATGTACAGCCAATCATCATGTATAGCTAGGAGACTTTCCTAAACTACCACCTACAGCTGAACTCAAATCACTTTGCAGCCTGCATTTCTGAGAAGTTTTTCAACTATCAGGACATACACACTTCAACTTACTCAGGAGGTCGAGTGTCTGGTCCAAGATCTCGGTGTAAAGAAATCCTATCACTTGCAAATGCATTAAAACAGTGTTTCTCTTCTCCAGCCTGTTTTTCTTTCTGTTCTTCTGAACTCAGGTTGATGGTTTTAAATGCTTTGCCAGAAGCTCCAGGAGCATTAGGATCTTGAAGAGGCCGATCCAGAAAGGGCTTCAGTTCCACTGGAGTATAGTGCCCTGGCAAGCAGTGTCTCTCTCCAGGAACCTTAGTTTGCCTAATGGGTGCTTTTATCTGCATTTTGGGCTTTGCACCTTTGATATTGTTCATAGCATTTAACACAAGACCTAATACGTGACTTTTCTTTCCAACAACTGGCTCAATCCCTGCTTCATCCTTAAAATCTTGAACACCCACTTCTCTTTGTAATAAAAATAAAAATACCAGAAAGACAAATACAATAATGCTAAACTTCCAAAGTTTCCAGTGAAAAAATGTCTTAAATAGTTTAGGTGTCTTTTTCAAGGCCATTCTAGTTTTAAAAATTTTCACACAGCAGAAGTTTCTGTGAGTGTTGTTCTTCAAATATGTCGCAGCATTTCTTGAAATTATAACACCTGTAAATTAAAACAAACAGTATTAATTTAGATGTCATTAGTATATTCAACTATGTAAAGCCATAAAAAATTAATGGGAAGGAATTAATTCACAACTCCCAAAAGTCAAATGTTATGCAAGCTACATCACTTAAAGATACATCAAACCTATCTATAAAATACCCATAATGCTCTTTCCCTGCTTTTTGCTTTGGGTTTTATTTGTTAAATACATATAGATGAACCTGAAATCAGGCATATCATCAAGAATAAAACAGTATTTCTACATAGTGCCACAACTTCAAGTTTATTTTTTTCCAAGTAGTTTGTTTAAAATTAGAATAAAGTCTTATAGAGCAAGGAATTTTAGTTAAATGATGGGACAGAAGAAGAACAGTGGCATCAATACATTAGTTCAAGCTGCATGTCAGAAAGAGCCATGTGGAAAGTGAACTAAAATATAGGAAAGACTTTTCAATCAACTTATTTCAACAATTTTCAAGTTTCTGCCATTATTTTTTTCACAGACAAGTAATTATTCACTTTCTTTCAAAGATGAAATTATGAAAGACATTTG
Source organism: Melospiza georgiana (assembly GCF_028018845.1). Classification (NCBI taxonomy): domain Eukaryota; kingdom Metazoa; phylum Chordata; class Aves; order Passeriformes; family Passerellidae; genus Melospiza; species Melospiza georgiana. Next base: position 22,613,936 of record NC_080436.1, on the reverse strand, counting down.
AAGACCACCAAAATCCAAGTGATTTGAAATAAATTCTCTCTGCCAAACTGGCAGTTTACAAGGGGATACCTTCTGCCATCAGCTTGAATAGCTGGAATACCTATTCAGGGAATAGCTTCATTTTTGTCTAAATTGCATGTATGTGAAACAAGAAAAGAAATAAACAGCATCTAGCTAAAAGCCACACTTCCCACTTGCTAACTACTCACCACAAATTGCAAAAAACTACTTTTCTATTTATTCCTCTGAAAAACAAGTAGCTCTTAACTGAAGTAATATATACTCAGGAACAGACACAAGTCAGAGAAAACAAAAACCCTCACCCCTTACCTGCTTTTCTTCAAGAATCAGCAGGAGAAACTAAGCATCTAGATTTCTTCACATTATACTGTTTTTCAAAGTTTATGTCAGCTTAATAAACCATACATTCAAACTACAGTGCTTTTACCATGAAGTTATTGTTAAAAGAATGCAGAGGGGAAGCATATTAGATCATACTAAAAGGTACCACTACCATGCTTCTCAACTCACAGAATTTCAAAAAATCCAAACAAACCAGTCCACTTCTGTGTCACGTATTATTTTCCCATTTTTCCTTACTGCTGAAATATTTGAACTACAATACTGATACCTTTATATGGAACACTACAAATAAAAACTATCTTCCCAATGAAAGGATTGCAACCAAATCACCAAACTATCAGACTGAAAAATGTCTTGTTTTCTCACAGTGTCTGGTGGGTTGATCTTGACTGGCTGCCAGACACCAACCCAGCCACTCTCTTGCTTTCCATCCTCAGCATGACAGTGGGGACAAAATAAGATGGAAAATCACATGGGCTGAGCTAAGGACACTGTGATCACTTAGTAGTTACTGTCACAGAGAACACAGACTTGGAATGATGAATTTGAATTTACTGCCAATTTAAAATAAAGTAGGATGGTGAGAAACAAAGGCTCAAACAACCTCCCCTGGCTCAGCTTCACTCCTTCATTCCCAATTCTTCTCTCTCCTTTCTGCCTAGTGGCCAGAAGGAATGAATAATAAGGGCTGTGGTTAGCTTGTAAGAGTTGAGCACTCCTCCCTCTGCACACTTCCCCTGCTCCAGCACAGGTTCTCTCCATGCAGTACATTACTTCAGCATAAACTGCTCCAGCATGGGCCATGCACGGGTCACAGCTCCTGCCAGGATCTTGCTCCTGCATGGGCCCTCCATGGGCTGCACCCACCTGCTCTGGCCTGGGGTCCTGCACCTCCTCTGGGGTGGTCCTTCCATGGGCTGCAGAGAAATTCCTCACTACAGTGTGTTCCATGAGCTGCAGGGGGAATATCTGCTCCAGTGCCTGGAATACCTCCTCCCCTCCTTCTTCACTGACCTTGGGTTCTGCAGAGTTTCACATTTTTCTCACTCCTCTTTCTCACAGCTGCTGTGCAGTATTTTTTTACCCTTTCCTAAATACCTCATCACAGAGGCACCACCTGCTACACTGGGTGGCTCAGCTTTGGCCAACAGTGGGTCTGTTCTACAGCTGGCTGGAACCAGCTGTGTTCAGCCCTGGATGAGACTGGAGGTGGGGGGCAGCCCCATGTCTCTTAGCACAGAGGCCACCTGTGCAGCCATCCTAACCTTGTCATGGAAATGCACTACACAAGGTAAAACACCAACTGTATGTACAGATCAGCACCCAGCATTGCAGGGACTCTGCAGGTTGCTAACCAGGAATGATTTCCTAACACCATCAAAAAGAAAATCACATTACTGTTTCACAGTATACCATGCACAAGCACATGAGATACTAGTAAATCTGAAAACTTAGAAATCAATAAGCAATATATCTTCCTCAAATGGAAAGAAAACATCTTCATATATATGCCTCTATCTATCAAATACATGATGCCATAAGAGGCATTAGAAACAGGAGACATGTGGAGAATGCTGCCACAACACTCGTATGAAATGTGTCTGTCCCTAGAAATGAACCTTCCCTGCAGTTAGGTGGGTTGTGGAAGACAGCAACACAACTTAACCCTTTCAATATGGAGTAGTACACTCTACCAGCAGGCCACACAGAGAAACAAGTGCAAGGGATGTTTCTGTAAGAAAGGATCAAGTGACAGTCCCGGAATATTATGTGCAGGAAACACCAGGTGGACAGAGGCTTGACTGCCACAAGCATGCAGCAAAATCTTTTGATATAGACAAATGCTGAGTGTAGTTTTGTTGACAAAATATCTGATAGGGATATTGCTTACAATAAGAGAAGAGTTCTTTGTTACACAAAAGAGTAGCAGTTTCCAGAACAGAAGCTGCATTGTCCCAAGAACTTTTGCCATGAAAGCTGTATTTTACTTAGGGTTTTTACCAGGATAATTTTGTAGTCAGAAATACAATCTTTATTCCCCACAAATGCCTCTCACATTTTCATGGCATAGCAATGTGTCAGCACACATAGACCAAGCTACTATTCAATCCTCCAGGACATGATGAAGAAATATGTGGCATGATTAAACTCCCTGGGGTGACTGTTTAGCAAAGCGTTTAATCTTCTATTCATTACTGTTATTTTCACTAATAGTAGTCTGGATTCTTACAGCACTTTGAAATAACTAGCCCTAAACATCTGAAGTTGGATTTTTATTTTTTTGGGGGGAAGAAAATAACCAGAAAACTAAAATGTACTACTAAATTCTTCTAAAAGTGCCAAAAAGCAGCTGCCACGCTGCTTCCAACCACATCACATGGGCAGTGTGAGAATTCAATGCAGTCTATGTTACACTATGCCACCCACTGGTTCTGATGTCAGACTGTCTGCAAAAACTCTCACAAGAAAGCCTTGCTAATGTAGCCAACAAGTAGAAAACTCTGATTTTTTTGTTAGCTTGATCTTAACAACACTGTAGAGAATAATCTTTTATAAAAAAGTAAAAGTATCATTAACCCAAGTCAGCAGAAATTCTTTCCAGTCATGCAAGACAAAATTCATTTGGGTTAGTATCAAAGATATACTTCACCTCAGTGTTTTTTAAAAAAGTACTTTAAAATCTACTTTTCTTCTATCTGAATGTTAAACAGGTTTCAAATGTTTCCTGACAATATTGCTTACAGAACATAAAAATCTAAAAGAATAGATAAAAATACTAAAACCCAAACAAAAAAAAAAAAAACCCTAAAAATGAGAAACAATGGTTCAGAATTATTCTAATCAAAACCACTTAACTAGATAACTTGGCTTCAACCTGATTGAATCCCCCTATAACTGGAGAAGCACAGTGTCAGAAAAAGTTTGCCTATTTCTCCTTGTTATCAAAGCATACAATCCCTTCCTCAAACCTTAAGAGTCCCCTTAATCAGAAGGTGGGTGTGAATAAAAACACTGAGCAAATACTATAGGGAAAACACCAAACAAACTTGACAATGGTGATCAACTGCTCTCACCAAATTAGTGAAAGGCTGAGAAAGATATTCAGGATACTTTAACTGCAAGAAGTGCTACTTCCCCTACTGGCATTTCTGAATCTAAAATTCTGAACAGGGAATTGTTTTCTTTGTGTATCAATGTAGGTGCTACTAGAACATTAGTTACTGAAATAATCAATTTGGTAAATGATATTTTCATCTTCTACCTCTATGGAAATTGATGCTTTTTTCGTTGGCAAATAATTAAAAAAATCACTGAACAAAACTGTTTGCACTTCCTAGAAGTTCCTCTCAGAGGAACATCCAATCACATAAGTGCCTTTGGTGACAGACTAAGAAACATCCAATTCAGAGTGAACCCTTCATAAAGGTCTGGCTTATTATGGAACATGAAGATTCTTCACAGAATAAAAACCATTCAGAAGCACTTCAGAAATTTGGGATAATTAAGTTGCTTAAGTTTAGCAAACTGTGCTACTGTTTACAATAATATTAGCTCATGATTTGAATAAAGGAACAAATGATCAAATGAAATGTACAGAAGTTAAAGACTAAAGACATGAAAATGAGAAACAGAATCAGCTGTTCAGTTTCTATCTCCACACTTGCTCATCTGTTTCAGTCAGTTCCTACTGAATGCACTCCTAATAGGGTACACATACCTAAAAGAAATTCACAAACCCCAGGTGCTGTTCCTCCAGGTACATTCTTTGAAGCTCAGTCAGTAGAAATGTGGCTCTATTCCTGAAAAAAAGTTGTTGGAGGAATTCTGCATGTGCTCAGTTCCTGAGCTTTCATTTTAGAAATATTAAGAGCACAGGTTATTCTAGCAAATACTGGATGTAACCTGCCTCACTGATTATGACAGAGAAAGGACAAGCTGTACCTCTGGAGGAGATACTGAAGAAGTTCTGAGGAACAGCAGCACAGAACAGCTTGCTGAAACAAACTTGGTAAAGTATTTCCTTCAGCAGTTTCATTTAGATAAAAAAATACACGAGGAAAAACCCCAAACAAACCATCACCAAACCTCCTTCTATGCATTCTGATGGAAGGGCTTCCAACTCAATCTGTCATGTGCCCTTTCAAAATCAGTGCTACTACCACTTTCCTACAGCCCAGCATTGCCTGTGACAGGCAGAGACAGACAGCTCCCTCTGACAACTGATGGCATAGTAAAAATACACAGGAACCATTACTATAAAAATATTTATGGCTTGTTTTTACAGATCTGGGACATGTAAATGACACGCACTTATCTCAGATTTAAATTTCACTCAACTCTGTATTTTCCCTTTCTCCTTGGTCAAATTGTTTTGGGCCTTGTTAAAATTATTTTAGATTGTCCCTAAAGACACCATGATGAAAAATGAGCATGACAGCAGCTGTAAAGTGCTGTTTTAAATTAGAAGGATTAGTGTCTCATTTTCATTTAAGCACCAGAAGATAATGTCTGGACCATAACTAGAGGACTTTTGTTTGTTTTCCTGATTGTAGCAACATTTCTAAGATAACAAAAACACCCAAGTATCAAGTGCAGGTCGTAAAATCACAGTTTTCTAACTGGCCTTAAACTTTTGTTGAGGTGATAAGCATAAAGCAAAGAAAGTTTCCTCATGGGAGATTTACTGGGTTACTGACTGCTAAAGTAAGCTTTGTGGGAAGCTTCCATAGCTGTCTTCACTTTCCTCCTCTTCCCACTTCAGTGTCTCTTTCCCAGACACATTTCCCTGCTGAATTGTGTTAGTCCACTGTAGTTAGGCACTGATGCTAAAATTTAATTGCTGAATCACTGTCAGTGGTTATGTGATATGATCTCTGTAAGCAGAACTATTTCCTATGGTACATGATCTCAGTGAGTCTTAGGGAAAATCAGGCAAGAGTAATACAGTAAGTGAATAAATCCATGCTTTACATGACAGAAAAAAATCTAGCACTTTATAATTTAGAAACTTGAGGCACTCTCAGATCTTGAAGAGGACAGGCACAACAATGAGCAGATTAGGAGAAGAAACTCATGTTGAACATGACTCTGTACACTGATTCCAATAGAGAGAAAACCTTGGACTAAGTAACAGCTCTTTGAACAGGCAAACCAGGCAGCAAACATGGCAAAGCAAAAAATTATCTCAAAGCAACACAGTGTCACCTGGAACCACAGACACTGGGGAAATGTCACAGAGAGGGCAATTATACCTTGTTCCTATTTTGACAGGGCTCAAGAAATCCGGGCTGCTTCTGGTATCACCCCACCCCAAAAAAGGGACAAGTTAAGCGGCAATAGCAGTTATGAGGAGGAGGAAAACTGGTCCTCTGCTCCTTCCCACAGTGCAACAAAAATAGCAATTCAGGCTCTCCGTAACTAACTTAATTTTTACTTTGCTCTGTTATTGAGAAGCCTCAAGATGACAGCAGCAGATGCCAAACTGCCCAGGCCATTGAGCAAACCTGGCTAAAAAAGGAAACCAAACCCTCTAAGTTGGCTGCTTTGTCTCAGGCTTTAAGTCTGGCAGCTCAGAAGTGCCTTTAGTCAAGACTGAATTGATCAATAGAATTGATAATCTTTTAAACAAAGGTCTTTTTGTTACAGAAGACTAACATATACGACACTACCGAGATGCATACGTATTTGTATTTCCAGTCAGATTTTTTATTTAACCAACTAAAATTTTTATGAGCAAATTCTTCTTTGTAAGGAATATTTTGCACCAAGTTTAAAAAAATTTAAAATTCATGACACAGAGGTTATTAAATTTAAAGTACACTTCTTCTGTCAGTTTCCAGACCTAAGCAAACATTGTCTAAGTATAGTCACCTGCTGTGCAGAAGACTAAGACACTGCCGGAGGGGACAGACAATGCGGTAACTCTTTAAAAGCCCTCGGAGCAGGATGAAATAGCCCAGAGTTATCTGGCAGTGTACACAACTGGTACCACCCTGCCGCCCCGAATCAATGCGGTACTGTGGGCAAAGCCTTGGGCGGGATCCGTACGTGGCAGACACCTCCCTCGGTCAATACCTTCGGTTTGGACAGTGCATCCGGCCGGCACTTCCCGGAGCCCCGTGTCCGCACAGGCAGCCCGGGCTCCTCGCCCGCCGCGCGTTCCCCCGGAGCGGAGCTCGCAGGGCTGGGCTGGCCCGGCCCCGGGCAGGCCCCCGGCGGCCTCGCTGGCACTGAGGGCACCGCGCGTGGGGCGTGCGCGCCAAGCGCCGCCTGAGGGGGACCCCCCGGGCAGCCCCGGCCCAGGGCAGCCGCGGCCCCGCGCCCCCCCGGGACCGCCCCCGGACCTCACGGCTCCCGCCCGCCTGCCGAGCCCCGCCGGGCGCGCCCGCACCCGCACGGGCTGCGGCGAGCGGAGGAGAAGCGGCACCGGACGCTGCCCCGCCGCCGACCACAGCCCTTGGAGAGGCCAAGGAGGAGCGGAACCGCGCGGTGCCTCCCGAGGCTCCCCCACTCACCTCGTCCGGCGGGAGGACGGCGAAGGCGCTGCCGAGCGAGCGGCACCGCAGCCCCGGGAGGCCGGAGCCGGGCGGGCTCTGCGGCTTCCGCCCCGCGCCCGCCAGGTGCGCGCGGCCGGCTCCGCGCCTGCGCCCGCGCCCCCGCGCCCCGCCCTCACCTGGCGCCCAGGTGCGCGAGGCGGCCCCGGGGGCGCGCCCGGCGAGCCCATCCCGGCACGCGGGGCCGGCGCTGCGCGCTCCCGGCAGCGCCGCGGGGCTCGCTCCGACCAGGCAAGGGACACCCTGTGCCAGGCGGGACTGACCCAGCGCTCCCGGCGCTGGGAAACGACACACGATCCCTCTGAGGGTGAGATCACAGGCCGCGAGAAGGGAGAGCACACTGGGCGCTCTCTCTTCACAATGCAGTTTCCCAGAGAGATAAGTACAAAATCGCTTTTCCACAGAAGCATGGTTTGATGTGGGGGAGAAAAAACCCAAAGTAATATTTGCGCTCCCATAACAGAGTGTAGAGTCCCCTGCTTTGTACACTCAATAATAGCAGCACAATCACCATCTCACTCCAGCACTTCACAACTTCTTTCTATGAGCTGCAGAACCGCAGGTATCTAAACACACTCAGCAAGCACTAGGAGAGTTGGCAGTAGTTGTACTGATTTGTGTCAAAGCAGTGCCAAAAATGGTGATGCCAGTTCTTTTAGGAATTAGTATTGTCCAGGAACACTTTAATATAGATTCAGACTAAAATCTCTCACAATTCACAGGTTCTGTTATTTCTAGATAAAATCCTTCCTTACAGCTTTGACAGCTGATGCCTAAGCTGTGCTAAGCACTACAGCACCTGAGACAGGCACAGCCAGCGGTCAACCTTTGTAGCACAAAATTCTAGTAAGGCAAATTTCTAGAGTGAACTTTAAAAAAATCTGCTGTTTGCCAAAATAAAGCCTGCACTAAAGGGCATACTGACTCCTTAAAAAACCCAAACACCCAATCCTAACCATCAAGAGCAGTGTCAAACAAAACCCCAACTCAGAACAAGACAGACCATTCACACAGCTTCTCTTTTAGCAAGCACCACGTCACATAATTAGCAACAACTTTTAGCAGAGACAGAAGCATGAGATTTTTGCAGTAATGGTCCAATTCTTTACATTTTATGGCAGGTCAATGTTGCAAAACCCAAAGAGTTCTAATTTCATTGAAAGACAAAGCAAGATGTAAAACCCCAGAGCAAATGAAGCTAGATAGCAAAACCACTGTTAACATCTTTGAGAAGTGGCATAGTCATAAGCTGATGGAGAAGTACTCGCTAGCGAAATATTTTCTTATTTTCCTCTTTTCCCCCTGTTCAGCACTGTATATGGAACCCATTAAAGAGTTATCATCATCTTCTGAGGAGCCAGAATCCACTGCCACTGAGACTTTCCTGAAACGTCACCTTTCAAAGAAAATCTTCAGCAAATTGTCTAACATTATAAGCTCTGTTTAAAGTATGTTTATAAAACTACTCACTCATTTAATGAATAAAAAGATTAAATTTTAGGTTACTAAACCAGAGCTGCCTGATTTTAGGAAGTCTTCAGCCTTTCTAAAAATTGCTGTAGCCATATTTGAGAAATTATTTGCAAGTGTCAAACCTAGTCCAGAAATGGGAAAAAAACCCCCTTCAAATTCTTTCCACTCTATTTTTGTTAAGAATCTTACTAGTTTAGTTACTTTTAGCTATTTATACTAATAATTTTTGCCTAATGATACTTCCTAGACCATCTTTTTAGCATTCTACAAATCTAAAAAATGCTTACAAATTAAACCAGGAAATGGTATTTAGCACAAGGTTACCAAAAATAATTTTATTTCCTTTAGAAGATATTCTAGGCATTCTGTACCTGCAGATGAAAAGGGGGACAAGAGAGAAGAGGAAGAGACACCTATGGCTTATGTTGCTATAGCTACAAGATGCTTAGATTTTCAGTTCCAGTGAATGAATCAATAGAACCCACAGCTTCACTCTCCTCTTTTATTCATCAAAGGCAAAAGTGGAAGATGGGTTGCTAAGCAACATCACACTGAAGAGTGCAGGGCTTTGAAATTAGCATTACTGACTCCCCTCCATCCCAGAAGTCTGTTCCATTCAAATCCACTTATTAAGGAGCTAAAACACCCCACCAAACTACCAGAACATGCATTTTTAAAGTAAGAAACAGTACAAGCAGATAGGTATGACACCAAACCATTTCTTCTGCAGATAAAGTAAAAAAAAAAAAAAAAAAAAAAAAAAAGATTAAAAAAAAGCGCAGGAAAACTTGAACTGGCTTACATAAACCAAAAAGATATTATATTAAAGCAAGATTTTTTCTGAAAGACTACTTAGACCCTTTCTAAAAAATGTTTAAATTCAAAGGCATATCTCATTTGTACTCCTATTTTAAAAACCTCAGATATAAAAAGACACCAGTGCCTAGATGGCTAATGGGAATTCAGAAATCCTACCTGCACGGGGTATACATAAAACTTGTCACCAAATTTGAAGTCTCAGTTCAATTTCTATCAACTAATTTCTGTATCTTACCATTGTCATGACTTAATCTGTCACACCTTATGAAAGGCTAATGTCCATCTTATGAGAAAAGCAAATCAGATGCAGGTGTCTTGAAGTTTCTGAAAACATCTTGTACCTGTTTTTACTCTGAACTTCAGCTAAATCTTATTCCTATGCTATCCAGGAAGTAACAACACATGGATCTTGCATGAATAAGGCTGTGTACAAAGAAATGTTGGTTTACTAGAAGCTGCCTCAGTACTTATTCTTTTAATAGTGAAAACCCCCCCTCAATGTTATAACCTATTTATAACATACTGACCCCCACAGCCCACCTGTCAGATTTCCCCCATCCTCAACATTCTCCAGATATTTCCATGTTCCTCATTCCACTCCAATACCATCAGTTTTTCCCTAGAACACTAAATCTTCCTCCTCTGAGCTCTGTCATGCTGCAAACTTACAGGAAAGAAGCAGGGGGCAGTCATGTACAGACTGACTGACAGTGCTCAAACAGAAAGGACAAAGCCACACTCTAAGTTTCAAGGACCCCTAGGGAAGAAGAGGCCACTTACTTAGGTCTCTTCTCCCTTCTAATATCCACACAAATCTTGCAGAAGCGTTATAGTCCTGAGACACATCTATTCATTTCAGTTTAGCTGACCAACAGCTCCAAAGTCACTGGAATGCAGGACCTAGCAACCACCAGCAGGCAGCATCATTGTCTAAGTGATGCACCTCAATGCATGCAGAAAACAAGGCTAAAAATTCCCCAAGACACAGCACCCAGTTATTGATAAGCAAGATTAGATACAACAGCAAACAGGCTCCCTTTGGTAGCCTTAACATTGAGTTGTCCTAAAAAGAAACCCAAAAAATCACACTGAAAGTAACTCTACACAATGTCAACAGGAAAAGCCAAAAACTTGCTTACAAAATATATAAACTTAATGACTACCATTAAGAATTCCCTTTACTTAACAATGCACCTCTAGTAGGTAAGACAGGTTGTTGTTTTAGTGTTGCTTCAAATAAACACAACAAAATATGGAGTTATATCTTTAAAACATTTTTATAATGCCAACACTTTGTTATGATAACACTTTACAAAACACATATGGGAATGGTATTCTATCCTGAATAAGAAAAAATATAATTTCGTTCAAAGTTGCAGATTTTTCATAAATATAATCCAGATCTCTAATATAGTTAAATTCATCATATCCACAGTATTTTTTGCTGATGTGGTCTCTGTCACTGCAGTATTTCATTCATAGTTTCCAAAGTCTGGTTAACTCCATGAGTCATGAAAAACAAATTCAGTTTCTTAGAGATGCTCGGGCCTTGTCCAGTATCTCCTTCCTGATCTTCGGATAGTTTGGATGCACTTTAAGGACCTGTTAAAAGACAATACAATCCAAAAGTTCTGAGTTGGTAATCCCCCTCATCACTGAGCTGATGCATTTTAAAACTAAAATAACAACAAGTTTGTTTTAAGAACACACAAATATTTAATTGTGGATAGAGACCACCACACATGCAAGTGAAAACCACCTCTATCAAAGACACTGCTTCATTTCCACTGTTCTTTCAGCTTGGTGCAGCAGGCATGGGGGTCATAGGCTAAAGCCTCTGGATGGCTTGAAATGCATGAATCACAAGGCACCTCTGGAGACATTTCTGAGGTTTTAAGCATTCTTTCTCTGCGATGATGAACTGCCTTTATGTTTTCATTCCCCTGGACCTTTCTTAGCATATTTTACCTACTTCATCTTCTCCCCTTCAATTCCCTCTTCTCTCTTACCCTTCCATTCATTTTGCCCATCCTAATTATCTTTATTTCTCCCAAACAGAGCAAATTTATTTTATTATTAATATGAATAATTATTAATTAATAATATTGCTTCTACTTCTTTTATAGTAGCCCTTCCTCTTACTCTGTATTCGCTCTTCTTATGTTTGGACCATACGAAGTTAAGACCTCAAATTACTTTCCAACAGTGTTTTCTGATATTAATATTTGTTTTGATCAATTTTTTCATCTATATTCTGTATGGAATCACCAAGTTGCAACAGCATGGCCAAAAGAAGGCAGTGCCATTTGAATATCCCTTCACGTATGACAGCCAGTCACTTTCATTTATCTGCTTCCATGGAGCTCAAGACAGAGCAATTATGAAGAGGATATTTAAATTTTTAGGGCACTTTTCCAACATTAAGCTATGTATTTTAGAAATGTAAACTCAACGAAAAAGAAGGGTCATTATGTAAAGAATGTTGCTACAGGAGAGAGAGTATTAAACAGAAATACAAGTTCTACCTTATGGCAAACATCAATTGCATCAACATATCTCTTCCCTTTCAGGTAATTGAAAGCCAGCCTGTAGCCTGTAATTAAAGAGGTGAGGGGAGAGGGGGGACAGGAAAAGCAACAATTTCAGTTTCTGTGTTGAATAATAAAAATATCACATTTAAATTTATTTTGGATCACCATGTGTTTCTAAAGTTATTTTTTTTCCTACTGTTGACTCATATAAGCCTGGTAATGATCAAAATTTCTACTGAAAGTCACTTCAAGTAGTAAATAAAAGTCCTTTACACACTGATAGCTACGTCTGAATCAAAAGGAGACATTATTCTGGGGAGCATGTGCTACTAGACAGAATACATAATGGCTGCGTTCTTTCAATTACCATGGTATCCCACAGAGTTTCTCACTGTGGCCTGCAATACACTGTCCCTCTGTAAAGGTAATTCCATTATTAAAGGAAAAAAGGGAAAAAAAAAAAAAAGGGACAACGAACTAGGGAATTAAAATGCTATTCAGTAGCAGTGTCAGCAGACCACTGATATAAAAAGTCACATGGAATAGCTAAGTTGCACAGCAACATGCCAGGCTGGTACTTGCAACCTAAGAGGTAAAACTCAAGCACATCAGCCTGGACAGAGACTAGGCCTGAGAAAAAAAACATTATAAGCATGCAATTTCCAAAATTTGAAATTTTAAATATTTCATTTTTTAACTTATCCTCACTGGCAAATACAGGATCTGATACCAGTTTTTATGGCTTTACTTGCCAAATGGAAATTCGCTGCTTTAACCATTTTTATTCTACTGCATGATAATCCTCAGAATGCTGTAATGCAAAACTAGAAACAAATGCACAAAGTACCTTCAATATCATACTCTCTTTTGTATGCAGGATAATTTGACAGTTTAATTTCACTAAGGAACTCTCCTATCTAGACATCAAAAGGTTTTGTACTTTGTTGAATTACCACTCTCCAGAGCATTTCAATATAAAAAAATGAAAAGTCTTGATCTATGTTCTGTACAAACTTAAGAAATTACAACTCTTTACTACTGAAACGTCTTTCTAATACATTTAATTTGATTAACAACTGCAATATTTTAGCAAAAACCACCATGGCTCAGTCTACAACAGCAGGAATATCTAGGAAAAATTACTGCCCCCAAACTCAGACATATAAAGGTTTTTCCATTTAACCTATAGTCAGATTTCTATCAGTTATTTTTATTTCTGTTTTGATATAAGCCTTCCTCTGGTTTGACCCTCCCAATTTTTTGACTCAGTACAGATGACTCACAACACATTCAGTTTTGGTAACCCATCCAAAAAACCACAGGGGACAAAGAGAGAGCACAGATGAAAGACTAGAGGTTGTATGTATTTCCAAGGGGCAAGAAACACATCCCAAAACCACTGGCCTTGGGACCTAAGGACAGATTCTAGGTGTTAAGTAAGAAAATTTAATTTAATCCTATGTATCCTTTTCACAAAGCGTTTCCTACATTGAAACTGTCTTAATATGTGACGATTTAGTACAAATTTCAATTTATTATTGAAATTGACACTTGACTAGTGCCTCAAGTTTTCAGTTTGCCATCTTTTTTTAAATAGACATATTTAAAGACACTTAATATAAATTTTTTAAAATCCTCACACATGTACATAAAACCAGATCCATATAGATAATTTGGACAAAAAATGAAATACAGAAATCAGTGACTTGCCACCATCATATAATATATATAATTATAAAAGACTATCTATTACAAACAGTATATAGTCGATTACTATAAATATATTATTAAAGTTAAAGCTGTACATACAGAGACAGTTGTTCACAGTCAACTGAAACTGTTTCAGATCTAACCTTGTACTACAACAGTAAGCAGAAACTTCTGAAGCATCATAAAGCTGCTACCTCTTGCCATGAGGGCTCTTTCCATGTTCAGTACACCTTTAAACATTTGTGGTTTTATGTGAGGAAAACCAGTGATACTTTATTTCTATAGAAAATTAAAAGCAGTCTTTCCAGTAAAAGGCAGTTGTTTCATTCCTACCATAGTACCCAAAATCATACTTTATAGCTTATATATACGTGCCTACTGTTGGATTCGTCTGGTTTCCATATTTCCAGGCCATCTCATAATTTATTGCTGCATCCTTATATGCCTGTTCCTTTTCCATTATGTATCCCATATATTCATAAGCCTTGCAGCATGACTGCAAAATATAAATATTCATTCAAAATTTTATTTAAGTAAGCTTGCATATAGTAATAGTGACAAATTAATTGCTAAAACACTCCAAATCCATACAAGTGGAAAATAAAAGTAACACTTATTCTCACTTTGATGACACAATAGTCTTAATTTAAAGTATCTGTGTTATAAATTTTTTTTTTTTACAGAATTTTTTTACAGAATTCAGTTTTACAGAATTATGCTCTACTCCAGATCAAAGTTCATCAGAGAGACTACTGCAATGACTCTACAAAAACAGCTATCTCTCTCAGTTAATAATAACCCCATACAGCTGCATTTCAAGTCTACTGTTGTACCTTCCACAAACATTGTTTGGATTTTTTTCTTAAGAAAGTATGTTCATAGCTTTGTTTTGGAAATGGTTTAACATTATAATTTTCCAATTAAAGCTTAAAGAGAGTCAAAAGTAACCTAAAAAGAAAAATCAACCATTAAGTATTTAATTTCTTATTAATCCAAGGAGTAAGTCACCAAGCATCTGAAAAGCAGGTTCTAAAAAACTATCAAGCATTCATTGAAAATACTAGCCTTGCTTATATTATACACACATATAAATCCATCTAACTCCATTATAAAACTTAATATAAAAGATACAGTAATTCATGCAGAAATCTTACATTTAGCTCATAAAGCAGGAAAACAATTTATAAAAAACTTAACTACTGCATGCCCTTACCATGAACAGTTTATATTATCATGATGCCAATAGGTATAACATTTTCAAGAGAAAAACATAGGCAACTTTTTTACAAAAACAATGCAAAACAATATTGATATATAAATTACTTTCCATCTTGAAATTTACTATTTTCAGCTAGGCTTTCAAAATCTACTGATTAAAAACTTTCAAATCACAGCATAGTGGGATCAGCATGGGAATGCTTGAAAGTTGAGAATAAAAATATATCTCCCCTCTCAATTGTAATAAACAAACCAAAAAGTTCAAAATCAAGAGGAGCAATCAGTAAGAAGCCTCAATTTCACAGAAACAGTCTGCTCACTGGCATCTTACTAACCAATCCTAAGTCTTTCAAAAACAACAAAAAAGAAATCCTTATTAAATTACACTAGGCTTTTATGAAATTTTCACTCAACATATTTACTGAAATTGTATATGTATGTCATTCAATTCTGTTAAACCAACAGAAAAACTAACAAATCACAATAACATGTTTTCTCAGTCCAATCAAGTCTTCCAATTGGAGCCTACCACATAAAATATTGTCCTGTTGATTGACAAGATATGTCAAGATGTAAACCACTCAACATCTCTTTGTATAGCACAATTCCTGCTTACCAGCTTTGCATGCAACTTGGAGAGAAGTCCCTCTCTTTCCTGTGCTGCTTTGCAGGGAGCCAGATATGCACACTTCTAATCTGCCATCGTCCTTGCTAAAAGCAGAGCCTGTTTATCTAAGTCACTCATGAGCCTCAAACATTTTAGAAGAAAATAAATTACTTGGTAGGCTATGTTTTACACTTGGTAATTTCTACAACAAAGCAGCATTCATGGGATACACCTCCTCAACAAACCATCTATTTCAAGATAAGCCTTGTTTTGGGAGATGACTCGTGTTTATCCTTCACCTGTAGGGATTTTGAAATGGAACACACCCTATTTTAAAAAGGCCTCTGCAGAAGTACATAATAGCACTATACCAAGAACTGTGGTAGCTGTCAGTTTTATGTTCAAAAATCAAGCGTTCCACAAACATCTCTCAGAAGCTGCTAAAACATGATTGAATAACGAACCTTACCTTTTATACCATTGAATTAATAAAAAAAAGTATAAGCACTGTGTCCTTTTCTAAACCAAATCTGTGCTCTATAAACAGTACCCTGAACCTGCAGCACAGTGTGTATGGAACACCAGTCTACTGGACTGCCTTACATGAAGGGAAGTCAAGATATAAAAACATGATCATCTTTTTGCTGATCAAAATGAAAAATAAGCAGAAGCTAAGATCTGTGCTTATTCCCATAGTCAAGTCAAGGTATTGTGCAGTTTGCCTGCTCAGGAACCCTGAGGTAAACAACATGAGACCTTGTCCCCTGATAATCTACCAGACAGTATTGCCACGGAAAAAGATAAATACCAGCATTAAAAAAATAATCCTGCACTGTAAAAGGCTTATGAACACAAATGTTTAGAAACATAAGGTATGAATATAGTATGTCAGTAAATGGAGCAAGTCTCCAAAATTTACACAGCCACATCTTTCTTCATCAGTTTTGTGAGACTGTAGAATGCATCTCTGACATTTCATAAACAATCCAAGCTTTATGAGTCCCCTCAGCTGAAACTTGTGGAAGTTGCTACAGAACACGAACAAAAATGACTAAGCAGCAGTCACAGGTTTGTTTACTACCCTCCAGTGTGAAGCTGCTGGTTTCCTGTCTTGTTTTGGTCCCCTTCTCCTTAATAAGTGAAATACCAGGCAAATGAACAAATAAATATATTTCAAAATTCTGTTTCAGAAGAAAAGTAAACATTTTGATGAAATAAAATAGAAAGGTTCTAAGGTTACTTTCAATGCGCACTGACTTACCCTGTTATGACGAAGGCACCGTTTTAGAAGCTCACCTGCCATATCATATTTGGCAGATTGAATGTATATATCTGCAAGCAGAAGCCAACTCTTTTCAAAGTCCTCTGCATCAATGGGATTCCAGCTCATTTTTGCAATCCGTTTTAACTGATTTCTGGCTCGTGGAGTCTGTTTCAAGATCATGTAGGCTGTGGCCATTCCCAAAAGTGCTGGTATATGATCCTTCTGCAGTAAAAAGTACAATGACTGCTTGATGCTTTTTCAAATTTTGATTGTAATTTTTTTTTAAGTAAGACTTTCATCAGGTATCTAAAAACTAAACTAAAAGCTAAATCTCAGGAAATAAAGACAGAGTGCCTAACCTTACAGACATGTTTTGCACCTAGTGCTACAATTATTTCTGTAATCATGATAATCACCGGGCACAAGAAATGCTAAAAAATCCTGACATTTCATCGCACAAGAAAAAAAATCAGATACTACTAAGAGCTATACTTTTTGTATACAAATAAACATTTCAGATAAAATCTGGAGTCAACAGGAAGTTACAATAAAAGTGGTATTTTTCACTTGCAGAGGTGCCTGTCAAATATTAGCGAAAGGGACTCTGATTCCTCTTATTAGGTGTGCAGCTCTTAAAAATTTAATGTCTAAACTGCGTGCATCCCACCTTTATATAATCTTAAAAGCCACCATTCTAGGCAAGAGCCTCAAAAGCAAGCAGTAAGAACTCCTGGCAAAAATGCAATTTTTGACTTCAGGAGTAAAGGATGAGAATGGGGGTCACATCTTGCAACTGCAACTCCTACACGCAGAGAGTAGTTGTATCAGGAGCTAACTCAAATGCTTCCTTCTCCTTCTCAGTGCTCTTGACTCACTGTTGGTATTCTGCCTTTACATTTCTTTCTAAGGTTGTGCTGTAAATACATTTGTCATAGTGCATCGAAAAAAAAAAGAAACACCTTTTTCAAATTTTATATAAAATTTTGATAGAAGAATAATCCTTAGAGCAAATAGCACTAACACGTGCCACTGCTGCTGAATGTCAATTGCAAGACTGGTTTAAAAAAATGTAGCAAGTATGAAAGGGAAGAGTGAGGAAATGAGACAGGTTACTAACCTCAGTCTCAACTATTTCTGAGAAAGTGCTCAGTGCTTGTTCAGCGCTTGATTTTTGTTTGGTTGCCATGAGACAATGATTCTCCATGATTTGCAGCTGAATGTGACCCTGAATGGTTTGAGGCTTGAGCTCCTTCAGCAGGTTTCCTGCTGTTCTTACAGCCAACTGCACAGACTCCTGCTTCTCCGTTGAATTACTATTATCAGAAAAAAAATGTTCATAGAAGCTTAAATTTTTAATACACACCAAACTAATTAACAAGTTAGAAATGCTTCTCTGCTAAAGACATACCATTTTTGTAGAAAAATGGCTCTGGTATACATGCATTCTAGATTGATTCTCTTCAACAACAGAAATGGCAACCCAACAAGCTGATTGTAACACTGCCAATGACCACCATTCAGAGAAAATCTACATTTTCTGCTTGAGACTCACTTATTACAGTATAGAATGGTCTCTCACAATAACAGAAAATACTGAAAGCACGAGATGATCTTAAAGTTCTAGAAATTTAAATTAACACACATTGTGAAGGGGCAGCAGAAGAAGGAGATGACAGAATAGCCCAAGCAATATTTATTTAATTCACCTACCCTATGTCAGTATCGAGATTTTCAAAGACTTCTCCACCCACAGTCTCATTATCTGGGTTCAAACAAATTTCAATCATGTTGTAGATTGCATTCTGTCCCCACTCACTGTCCTTCCGAGCTTTATTAAAATGCCGCAGTGCATCGTTCGGTTCACCTGTGTACCTACACGGATAATTAAAATATTTAAAGCGGGGCGAGTAAAATTGTCTGCTCCAAATTCCACCCAAATCCCAATAAACCCAAGTATTTAAAAACAGATGACCCATTTGCACACACTGATATTGCAAGGTTTAGAGAGCACGCATACTATTGCAAGGATCTTGTTTTAGCAAACTAAAAATAGTCTGACAAGTTATAAAATGTGAAGATAAATTCTTATAAATTATGAAGATAAACAGAATTACATTAATGAACCTGGAAGAACATACTGAGATATTCAGAGAAACTGAGAATTCCCTTAAATCCTGACATCTAATTAAATCAACATAGCACCTTTAAATGACAATGAATGACAAGAAAATTAATTTAAACCTATACTTCATAATCAAATAAATCTTTTCTTAATAATAATTGCAAGTACCAAAGATACAGTCCTTTGCAGTAGTGAAATCCTGGTTCAAGCTTTGTTCGGGAAGAATGTTTTTCAGCCATTAAAAGAAATCTTGGGACTTCTTCTAATTTCCCGGCTCTTCTTAACAGATCAATTAAGCGAGAGAGGGTGGCATAGTTATCTAAATATACAAATAATTAGCAGATTGTAATTCTATTTATTTACTATATGAATAAGATAAGAAATAATGAGCCTGCCTAATTTTTTCACATATAAAAATTTAATACATAAGGCACATTTACACAGTAAGCTCAGATACAAGAATGAAGATGTCAAGTGATACTTGTAATATCTTTATACAGATTTTATAGAAGTATATCCGTCCTTCACTTTCAAAAGCACTCAAAACCATTTGCTGCACTCTTGTGACTTCTTTTAAAGTCCACTAGAAAGCTTTACATTCATTACAGTAAAATTTTAATAGATTTTAGTAGCTTTCTCTCTGGTCCTGACCTGAAAAGTGCTGAAAAAAAAACTTACTGCTGTCCAAGACAAGTTTCCTTTATTAGTCTTCAAATAAAATATTACCTTTGTGCTCATGCACTTGACACTTTTAATACAAAAGAAAGTGCTTTACAGTGAAGAAGTAAATAACATCCTATTTGTATTTGGCTTAAGGTAAACTATGCACATTACATTGCAGCAAAGTAAATTACTGTATCTACAAGAAATATTTTTTATCATATTCCCTTAAACCACCTTTATGTTTTTATATATGATAATGGTCTTTGGTTTTAGTATCCATTACATTATAAATAAACATTTCTTTTTAATCAAAGAGTTTTTATTCAGTTATTTACTCATCTCTTTCACTAGAACTACATATCAAAACAAATTAAAAGTATGACTGCTAAACATTCACCTGGCTTGCGTTCCAGGAGCTGCTGGAAATGAAAAACAGCTTGCTCATAATCTTGCTTCCTGAACATGAGATCTGCCATCATCTACAGCATTGAGCAATTTTAGAGAAAACAAAACAAGATATTATAAATTGTGAAACCATTAAACAAAAGTTACAAATAATTGTCTTGGTTTAGGGTAAATTTGGGAGGAAACACTAATGAACTGTGGTTATGTGGAGAGCTAAAACTATAGCTTTAAAGTGCTGCAGGAGCTGCACAAGAAGCAAAATCACTTGGGCTTTTTATTACTTTCTGGAAAACAAACACAATATATAACACACATGGGCAATAATGAACAAGTACATGAACACCTTTTCACATAAGGTGAAAATTAAAAGTTAATTAAGTAGTCTGCCATATCTTTAAAATATGGGGTTTTTACCATTGTATAGTTTTACTCCTAATTTTATTTCTAGTAACTGCAGATTATGCAGATGGAAAGCAAAGTTAGTTTACAGTTAGAGAAAAAGAAAGATGATAGCTCACTTCAGGGAAGGTAAAATGAGTTCTTTAATTTCAGTTTCTCTCCAGTGAAGCTAATATAGAGTAGGTTTAATAACATATTTCAAGAGTGCTATTACTTTTGTTCATGCACCATACTAGAACAAATTTCAGATGTTAGACTGCTATAAGAAAACAAATTATTCCCATCTTAAAATAACATTGCCCCTAGTGTGTTACATCAAAAGTTGCTTAGTCTATTGAGATGTCTTTTAGGCCAAGAAGTATACATGTCCTAGACAAGAACCAGCAGCTATGATTAAAACTTGTTAAGTAGAAATACGAGTAACTAAGGTTGAATGAAACTAATGAAACTATAAAATTACCTTAAATAAATAGTTCTCTTATTCTAGCACTTTAAAAAAAATTGTTTTCATATTACTGTGCTGGAAAAGTAGCTTCTTCCTTGAGTATTAGCCAATTATCCATAGAACATGCATTGAGCCATACTTTATCCAATCTTACAACAACACTTTTTCCTTTACTTCTAAAGACTCATTTTATATTGAAGTAGAACAATGGCTATGACTGCTAGAAACTGCATGTTGAAACACCAGCTGCCATAAACAGAAAAACATTTTGTTGCCATGGATTTTTCACTTTTTTTTTTGAAATCACAAAGCTGTAGGCTCTTTTAAAAGTAGTGCTTTATGGATATATCATATTGCAGGCACACAAACATCAAAAAGCATTGATGCAGCATTACTATAACAGCACATACCATCGTTGCTGCTTCATTATCTTGGTCATTCTTCAGCAGTAAGGAACACTGATGTTGACAGGCATCAGTATCATCTTGTGCAAGATATAAACGTGCAAGTTCCAACATTGCCTGTATATTAAAATATTTAACTGCATGTAATTCAAAGATGAAAAAAGCTGGTTCAGTTCTGAGTATCAACCTGATATTACAGGGGTCCAGGGAAAAACTGTATCTCCACTAAAGAGAGAGCCTTTTCTGTCGTTTCCTGTGGGCTCCTGGTCAATTAATGTAATCCATTTTCATTCCCTCACCTTTTAAAAGAAACAAAACTTTTCTTCTTCTGAGGGATATTCTAAAGGAACATTGAAAACAGGGCTGCTCGGATAGTGTTGCTCTGAAAACACCAGTATTTTGGTACGAATAATGTTCTTGGGAAAATATAAGTGAAAGTAGTTTTAAACATATTGAAAAAAACCAAATACCTCATCAACATTCACCAGCTAATTCTGGAGTACAAGTAAGTTTCAGAAGAGACTATTTTCTTATTTGCATTTCCAACCTACAACGTCAAGACTGTGTGTGAATCCACAGAGTAAATATTGACTAACTAAAACGTACACCAGCATACATTCTTAAAGCTGAAGTCCCATCATAGACTACTCTGAATAAAATGCCACAGAAAACTTTATAAATACAAGTTACCACAGATGTAATCAAGTTTCTATTGAAGTAAACAGAAGCTTTGTTCACAAAGCAAAATTACCAGTAGATAAACTGTAAGTCACTCATACTTAAAAACTGTTTTGATTTTGTTTCCAAAAGGGAGACACTTATAATTGCATCATAATTCCTTCACTAGTTACACTTGTGAAAGGCACTTCTGAATCAGAATAGTGTTTTGAACATCCTGTTCAGAACATGCAGGCTTCTAGCACAGTTTTTAAACTGTTTTCTTCCTACTTCCTGTTCTGTTCACACTCAAACATATACCATGTAATTCTGAAACAGGAAGGCAGGTGGGTAAGCGCTGAAATGCTACAGGGAATGCATGCATGTCAGAACTTTAACTATGAAAGCTTTCTTTAAGCTGCTGCTCTTATGTGCACAACTCAGTGGAATACCAAAAGGCAGTCTTGGAGTGAAGGAATACTTCCTGCAGGAAGCAAAAAATAAACTGGAGTTCTACACTTGAATCTAGTGAGTGGAAGTGGTCTCTAAATTTTCAACTCCACTACAAACAATATTATGAACTTATGTGCATGATGCAATCTGCAATACCCTTCAAGTCTCCTTCAGGAAACTGCATTGCCTCTTACCTGAGCAAGGAAACAAAGGGAGGGTACTACCTACCACATTTCACTGTGTAAAACAAAACCACACAACTCCCCTGTGACATGGACTGCAATCTGTTCACATTTACCTGGATAAATGCAGTATTTCAATCCATTTGGCTAAAATACAGGAGATTTTGTTCTAACAAAACAAGGTACAGATAGTTTCAAAGGAATTTCCAATATTTCAATATATAATTTTAAGGAAAGTAAACTCTGAAGTTGCCAAGAGACAGATGGACTTTTAACAGCTCAAAATAATATTTTGTAATCTAAAAGAATTCAATTCTAATCTTGCAATGCTTTTAGAAATGAAGAAAAGAAAACAAGTCCAAATCTACTGAAACTATAAAAATACATTGGATAACTCCTTTATACTAGTTGTGGGTAACAAAATATTTTGCTTTTGTTACTCAACAAGTAGGCAGGGAGTTAGTCATGAGAAACTCACACTTATTTTCTAAGATGTCACTGTATTCTGTGCTGCTAGCAAAGTAGGATTAAAGCAAAAATCTTCAGTAATATCTAACAGATATTTAGTACAAATGCCTACATCTTGTAACAATGTGAATCTCTTAGAAGTATGATTTTAGCAAGAACTGAAGGGAAATCCTATGCTGGTATTTCAGTACTGGTAGGAAAGACAAAGTAAGGCTTTGATACTGACAAAAAAGCCACAGCTGTACCTGTACCATGACAGGGAGTCTCCTTGCTCTTAATGGGGAAATCACCATTGTAAGGATGTTTTTATTCCCTTCCCAATTTATTTTTCTTCTCCACATCATTCTAAGAAGATGTCTCAAATACACCGAAGTTACAGCTTTAGGAAGAACATGGATTCTTGGAACCACAACACATGAGTTCAAATATTAAACTAAGTGATGTATTTAGCAGCTTGTGCACGTGACAGCTGTTCAATAACAAGCATCAAAATAAGAAGTGTTCACATACGCCTAAGGATATAACATCATTATGATAGCATATCATGGCAAATGAACAAAAATTGTATTTATTGATTTTTAATCTAGAAAAAACCTCACCAAAGATAACACGTCATCTTTGTGCTCATTATAATTATAAATTTCTTAAGACTTCTGCTTCTCCCTCTCTTATCTCCAAAGCCCAGGGTTACAAAATTATAAGAAGGAAGAAAAGGATAAAAATAAATCTGAGTTTACCTTTATTTATCAACCTGTGGGAAAGAGACTGTGCAGAGAAGCGAGAGGCAGTACAATAACCCTGCTCAAGATCAGCAACATTTTGTGACTAAAATCAGAATTCTACCAAGCCCAGATAAAAGCAGACACGGAAAAGACAGAAATTGCCTGTATTGACCAAAATCACTGGGAGCTCATTTCAGAGGACAAGCACCAAGCAAGGTTGTTTCAATCTCCATCATTACTGGTACCTGAAGACAGGCTCACTGCGAGTGCATGCAGACACCACTTGAGTCAGGAGTTCTTGTAACAGACAGAAGTTAGCAGTGCATGCAACTATTCTATCATGATAAGCAAAGAAGGGGAGAAAGTTCAAGGTTCTATGTATATCATGAAACAGAAATAATTGCAAATTATTCTATTTTGTGGATAAGTGGAAAAATGTTTTGCTATAACTAAAAACTGAATAGAAAAACAATGCAAAATAGCCAGAGGGAGAACTGACCTTGTTATTGGTTTCACAGTGAACAAGGGCTTCTTTGTAAAATTTAATTGCTTTTTCATAGTTTCGCTGGGCTGTTGAATGTTTTGCAATCTCAGCAGAAATCTCAGCTGCTAACTGTTTCTGAGCAGGAACTGCATCCAGCTGCTCTACTTGAGCCCGTTTCAGCACTCTGCCTTGTAACTCCCGAGCCTGGGGTGGGGAAAGCAGGGAGCAGTCAAGAATTGTCAAAGGAATTAATTTCATTTATCTACTATAAAACAGTTTACTTGTCTTTTTTTTAACAGAAGGAAGCATTAATACTGTTCTGGTTCTTACAGCCCTACCATTTTGCCTAGCAGGAAATTAGAACTAAAGCCCAAAATAACATCTGGGGAGAACTTCCAGCATCTCTCTGAAAACCAAGGGAAGAGACCTGTTTAAGACATTTAAGTTAGTCCTGCTGAAATCAAAATGTAGGTGTTTTTGTGTAAATGAACGTGGCATCAAAAGGAGAAGAGAATTCCAAAGAGAATGAATGGGTACAAGGAAAGACAGTTTTGAGGGCAGAAGAAAAAACATCAAAAGAACCCCAAAAGGACAGAAAGTTTTTTGAAACATGTCATAGTGAGAAACCTGGAAGAAATAAAGAAGTAAAGAAGAGAGTAAGAAAAGGAGACTGCTTAGGCAGAATTTTACTGAAAGAGAACTGGGGGAAAAAAGTCAACTTTGAGAAAGAAATAAGTACATTTTAAGTAAAAAAACAGTAAGAATTTAACAAAGAAATCTAACCAATATTGGTATTTAAACCCTCACATACAATTACCTTTCCAACCAATCTGCAGACTTTTCTTGCTGATCAGAAGATGCTACCAAGGTTTACCATTGCTGTCACCTTCACTTTCACAGAGTGGAGGTGTACTACAACAGAAATTACCACATCTCTTGCTAAACCTTTTTGTTGAGAAAGCATTTTCTAAGGGATTCAAGCTCTAGCATCCAACTTTATTCTTTCAAGCCTCAGTCTGAGGGATAATATTGAACTGCAGAATGAACAGATCTTATTACTGCTATTTAATACTAATACTGCTGTTCAGCAGTACAACAAAACAACAGGTAGCCATTGAAAGCTGTTCCATTTCACTCTGTGAATGATTTTCACTGTTGAGCTAAAGATATGCCATCTAGCTGCCCTCATGGCCAATTTCATTTTCACCTGATATGCTAAAACTATGCTCCACACACAAATGAAGGCAAAGTAAGACTGCATTCTGATCTAAAATTCAGATAACATTGCTGGCAAAAAAGCTCAGACTGTGTAACACCTTTTGTACTTTACATTTCACAGCAGTCACTGGTGCTTTATCCCCAGCATACATTCATTTTCCACATTCACATGGATATTATGGCTCGAACATGCCACAAAAGTGAAACCAGAGGTAAACATGAGGATATTGCAAGTTTCACAGGTATTTTTGATTTTCCTCATTACCTGCTGTAATGAAACTATAGCTCTGTCAATCCTCTCCATTTTGCTGTAAATTTTTGCCAGAAGTACCTGGTAACGTACATCTTCCATCAAAGAAGACAATTCATTAACTGCAAGAATGACATTAAACAAACATTATTCTTGAAGGAGCTGATCCCAGTAAAGTCAAAGGAAATAGAAACTCATCACATCCTCCAGTAAAGAGCTTACATGAAAAATTCACGGCTCCATCTTACTTATTTAGAATTGTGATCTGACTTGGTGCGTTGCGGGTGGGCAGAGTATGTTGATAAGTAAACAGGGTAAACTTTACAGACTACAAACAATGTGAGATTTAAGGCCAAAGATACTGAAAGATGCAAACAGAATAAAAAAAAAAAATTGATGTCTGGTCTATTAGCATTTTCAGAGACATGACAGAAAATATTTTGATGTAAGCAGACAGGAAATAAAGCCATTCCTGACATTTCTTGTCTAAATCCTCTTAAAATTCAACAAAAAATGTCCAAATTGATATAATGTGATACTCTAGATGTAAAAAGGATGAGACTCTTCAATGAAATTTCTTGCCAGACCTCAAACTATGCATCTTTTGCTAGAGTCTGGAATAGACATGAATTCAATAAAATAAATATTACAGTATCTACTTAAAAGCAGCAGGCTGCTTTTGAATAATGGTTAAAATAAATATGCATCAATTACTATTTGAGGAATTCAAGCCTTCCCTGGCTTAAATTTATTTTACTCTACTGCCAACGCAGTATCTTGAGCACAGTTCCACATTAAAATGCAGACACCACCAAAAATTTTATCTTTATTAAAATTAAGGAGTTTCTAGAGCTATATTCTATCAGAAAACTGGTCTTTGAGGGCTGTAATTGTGACAGGCTATTTTACATCAGACATTAGAATGTGTAACTTAGACCATGTAAGATCATTCCCTTCAGTTTATTTCCTATCATTCATTTTTTTCCATAAAGGATATTCTAGCATTTCCATAAAAACTTATTACATCATTCAATAATATTCCGAATCAGCCAAAACACTTTTACTAAACATTTTTCTCTCAAAGAATGTGTATTTATCAAAACAATAAAAAAGACATTAAAAAAAATTGCTTCATTTTAAGACAGAAGATAAGATTTTAAAGTACATAGGTCAAACTGTATTTAGTGCTAATTATTTTTCCACACTAGGAAAATCAAGCTGTCTTGAGCATGACTATTAAATTAGCCAGATCCTCAATGGCTTAACTAGGACAGGAATACAATGTTAAATCAGAGGACTTTTTCAGTAAGAAGTAATACAACATTAAATCAGAGGACTTTTTCAGTAAGAAGTAGGTAAGATGGAAAACCAACATGCCCCTGCAAAGCATGAAAGTGACATAGTGACATAAGAAAACCTTCTAGAATGGACTACTAATAATACTGCTTCTCTATTCAGACAGCCACAAAGGTAAATAAATGTAATTAAACCTCGGGAAAAAAGTGCCCATAAACTCATTTACTCCTTAGAGTCATGCAGAAAACACAAATAACAGTTGAAAAAATTATATGTTTTCCTGTGAATTAATAACAGTCCTACCAGGGTCATGATCTAAAGCTTGCTGAAGTATTTTTTCTGCCTGTTCATACTGCTTCAGTTTCATTAAAAGCTCAGCCAAATCATAGCAAAGGAAGTTCTGTTGACCACTTCTCACTGCAGCCTCATAGTAACTGATTGCCTTGAAGAAAGAAGCAAAAATTTGTGTATAATTTAAAGACGACAACCTTGTTACCTAGGTATTCAATGACATGTTGCTTTACTTTTTTTTCAATGGAGAAGTAATAAAACACAGGTTTCAGGGCAGGCCCAAACCCACTGCAAGTCACCAGAACTACAATTCAACAGATTAGAATCCACTAATGTGTGGATCTACCAACTGTGCCTTTGGCCAGATGATCTGAAGGGAATTTAAGAACTTACTTTCAGGACAAAATATCTATTTTAGCACTCTGAAATGTAATATTTTTACCCAAGCAAAGCCCACATGCCGAAACAGTACTCAACTAACCTAACACATTAATTATAGAATACCTTTGAGTAGTTATGTGTTTTGATTAGGGCTTTTCCAATTTTACTTGCTAAAGATGGATCTTTCGGATTTTTCTTCAAGGCCTGCTCGTAGGCTTCTATGGCTTCATCAGGCTGTAACAGTAAAATATAAACACATATAAGTCAAAGATTAAGATAAAAGGAGTATGAAGAAAACAAAATCTGGTACAGCTCCAGGAACTCCAGTACTGATTCATAAGCTACAATACTTCTGAGAGAATCGGCAGTGATGCTCTAAAAAACATTTCCTCCTTGACTTTCAGCCAGTAAGCTTTTATAAGAAATGTATCTTCAACAGTTTTAAATTTAAACAGCTACTCATAGTCAATATTTATTGTTTTATATCCTAAAGCAGTTTCTGTTTGACAAATATCAATCAATAAAAGTCAGCATGCCACAATGTTTCCACTAGACAAAGTCAACAAACTACACAAATATTCCATTCATCTCTAGCAAGCACTCACCTCTTGAATATTCATGTATGCATCACCAAGAAGAAGAAAAGTATGAGCACTTGGCAGTTTTTCTACTAGGTCACTGGAAACAGAAGACAAAACATAGATTAGTACATAACATGTCAATACTGGTATCTAAACAAGAGAAGGGCACAACAATTTTATCCTCTGCAGATTTTAGTTTTTTATTTCTCAAAATAAACCCCAAAAAATCTGAAATATCTTTTCAAAATAAGACTTCTAATTATTGTTTTAAAAGTTACTACATTTGCTCAAATGAGTTCATGCCACTAAACATTTATTTCTTGCAGTAGGAAGAAAAAATGAGTTCACCATGCTATCACTAAACATCTAGACAACTATGCACAGCACAAACTTTTACCTATAGCAGGCAGCATACAACTTCTTATCTTTCCTATACTGAAGATAAATATCTGCCATTTTTTCTTTAGCTTGTACAAAGTAAGGCTGTTCAGGTGTAATATTTCGGAGCATAGTCAAGGCATGTTTCACATCTCCTTGAGCAATTGCCAGATCTGCGTTTGCAATCACAACCCTTAGCTCCTCGGGTGTTCCAGAAAATTCATTCATGGCATCTTGGATGACTATAGCAGCTTCATGCTGCAAATAATAAAAATAATAGAATTAATTTCATTCCTGTCATTGAACAGCCAAAAATAAAGACACTATTAGCATTTATGGGCATTATGCAAACCAATCAAAAAAACCCACAAACCATAATATCCACTTGTTTCACCATAGTATTTCTGATCTTTTAAAATAAAACTCCTGTGATATGGACTACTAAAGTAAGTTTTAGTACAGAAAATTACATTTGTGTTGCATATAAACAAGTACATACTCAAAGTTCAGCTAGAGAATGCATTTAGCACCTTGCTCCAACAGGTTCTGCTTTGAGCAGGCTGGCCTCCAAACCACAGGACAGTATGGCTTCTCTTACATTCTTATACATAGGTAGTGTTCTATTGCTTATCCAGACACAGCTGATAGTAGGGCTGCTGCTACACAAAGATAGGGACATGATCCAAAACTACTGCTAAATAGCATTCTGACAACAAAACAGGGATCTACATCCCAGCAAATGAACATCAACAGTATGAAATGGTTTTTGGAGTCTCAAAATTGAACACCTGTGAACAGTTGGTTTTTCTTTGCTCTGTACAATTTAAGGTACTGAAGTTCTCAAATCAGATATTCACATGCTGGAAGTTTTACTAAGCAAATCCTCTTCGTAAAAGAAGTGGTTTTCTATTCTGAACTAATAGAATTGGGAATGGGAAGAGGGAATTGTTTTCAAGTGTGTTTTGTATTTTAGCAGGTTTGCCATCTTACCGGTTCTCCATTCAAGCGATGAGCTTCTACCAACTCTAGGAACACAGACACACGATCACTTGCATCAATTTCAATACTTTTTCCTTTTGTTTTTGAGGAAGCTATAGGTTTTCTCATTCCAGGCAAATTCCTTGCCATCTGTAAGGTTTTAATAGCTTCTGATATTTCTCCCACCTTCTTTTGGGTTTGGGCCTTAATTAAGTGATACGTAGGATGTTCTCTCACCTTAAAAAAGAACAAGATAAAGAGTTTCCAAATTTTACTTGATGTAAAGTGTTCAAACCCCTTGCAAGATTGTTTTAATATTGACTTTGGAAAGAAACTTTGGTTTCTTTTTTTCCTCCAAATATACACAAATTCAATTTCAGAAATTTACTAACAAAATGATAAGAATTGTGAAGAGTACGCAAACTAGTAATTCAGTAAGTTTTTTAAGTACAAAGAAACTATTACAAGGGATGAGACTTTGGGACAGAACAACATTAATCACTGCTTTATTTTAAACTAGACTGAGTTTTAAGGTATTCTTCCACATTGTCTGCATGCACGCTTCACCAGGCTATTAATCAGAGGAAATAAACAATCATTATTTGGCACAAGTCCTGCGTGCCGTTCTTCACCTTCCTAAAATATACTTCACATGAAACAAAAAGTCTGTAAGAGAAATACAGCTCTGTGAAATGGCAAGGACCTTAATTAGGCAGCTAATTAGATATAAATCTTCAGCTTTCATGTATCAGTTGGAGAAAGGAACTAAGATGGGACCTGCTTGCAAAGAACAGCTTCCAGCTAAGTGGTCTCAAGACACTTGGGCACAACTCAGACCTAATGAGTGCGGTGTGTGTGTGTGTACTGTGTTCCCAACTCTCTGCTAGTCCTACATGAGGTCAACAAATCAAAAATCCCATACTGTAATGTGTAAGACCCATGAAATGTGACGTGTTAGTTTTGTCTTCATGGTCATTTATTTGATAAATATTCAGATATCACACTCATATAAACATGTAGATATTAAATTTGTAGCAGAAGAATTATAAAAAGTTCAGTTGAAAATTATTATATGCAAAAACATAAAACTTCAGATGACTGACTGAATAAAATTGTTTCATTCTTTTGTTACACTTACCTCAAAATTATGGCTTAGACAAAGTTCCAGGGACTGAGAACACAGCTTGATATTGTTTTGAGCCAAATACACCTGGGCCATCAGTAAATGTGCCTCTGCATAAGAGGGGTTCCTTTCCAGACAATAATATAAATTACTATGGGCTGCTTCAATATCCCCTAGGAAGTGGGGAAAGGAAGGGAAAGTGAAAAAGCAGTTGATATATATATGTGTGTATATATATATATATATATATATATATATATATATATATATATATGTTATATACATAGCATTTTTATTTGCCTTGGTTTTTTTAATAAATATCACCATCCAGTGAATAAACTCATATACAAAGCATCCTAAAGTTATGACATGAAATCAAAAGCAGGTCAAAGGTATGGTATTTTCTCATTGCTCCCTCTGTAAATCATTCAATAAATTAACTTTCTGGGAAATGGTAGATAAAAAAAATACTTATTTACAGGACTGTAAAATTAAGATACTCTCATATAAAAGGCAAAGAAATGAAGAGCAAATGTTCTTCACTTAATTGTTATATAGTATTCTGCAGTGAAAGAAAAATATTCATTATTATTTACAGGTGTGAAATTAATTTTTTATATTAAATAAACTAAGGAGGTAGTTAACTACCTATTCATATAACTATTACCTGACAAGTACTTCACTTTTGCAAATAAAAAGACAGCTTGTTGAAGACCAGGCACAGTTTTTACAACAGTTTCAAGAACGGAAGCACAGTGCTTGAGAAGTGGTGAAGGAGACTGCCCAGGACTTGCAGGCTAGGAGCAAAAACACCAAGTAATAAAAAAAGAACGCCAACAAGCTAACAGAAACCAGCATTTGAGTCAACAGGGTTTAGATTTACATTTCTTTTTAAGTCTGAACTTCACTTTCAACTCCAATGAGCATTAGCAAAGCCTTGCTATTTCCTTCAGCTGTTGTTGAGAAGAAATATAAAAAACATTTGAAATTTAATGGGGCAACTTCTTGATATCAGCAGGAACACAAGACAGCCTCAGACTTCAAGGACAATGAAACACTTCAGACCTGACATACACAGAAGAGTCAGGCCATAATCATTTGGTTACACATTCTGAATTACCAGGCCAACTCATCCAACACAGCATTACTATGAATTAAATTCCAACAAAGCTGAAGTTAGAACAAATGATGAGAAGGCTGAGAAGAAAAGGTTCTGCTCCTACCCTCATCCCACACCACAGAACATATTCATACTGCTACCAACAAACTGAAAATAGAAGCTGAAAAACAGCTGCTCCCATGCAAACTGCCAGTACAATATGCCATGTTTTAATTGCTCTTTATCAGAAATATTATTCCTTTCCCTCTATTACTTTAGCTAATTGCTGGTTTATACATAAAAAAAGGAAAAGGTAACCTAAGCAACATTCTGTTCACAAATAGTATTTTCACAGGACCCAAAACCAAAATGGAAGCCTCTACCACCTAGCTAACCCCACACTTTCAAACACCTGTGGGTCCTTTTTTTGCAATAAAGAGATAAAGGAAACTTCAGCAAAAGCCTATCTTTTCTTCTGAAAACCTTTCTATGGACAAAAATTCAGAAAAGCAGTTTTAATTCCAAATTAAAAACCATCATTGCTGTTCAGTATTTCTGGAACATATCCCAGAGAAATCTTCAGATAAGAGCAAAACCTCACAGAGTGTCACTTCCTATCAAGGCCATCTGTGACATGAAAATGTCACTGCTACTGATGTTTTAGACTTTCAAATATTGTCATTTTCTTATAGATGATGAGACAGCTCACCACAATGGAAAACTACTTGTTTTCCTGTTAAGATTATAAAACTCTACATAAACATATTTATGGAAAGGTTCTATAATTAGGCTAGAAATAATGACAGGGTAACAGAAGTCAGCTCCCAGCTACTTCAGAAGAATACTCTGTTTAAGGAAGACACTATTTAAAGAAACTTTTAATGTGTTTCTTCTGCTTTAAAGATGTCAGGTCCCCATGCAATTTATTAAGTTCTACATGCCTTTGCTGCTAAAACTAGAGCACACAAATTCAGCCACAGAAAATTAAGCCACCTAAGTAAGTGAGATTTTTCACTGGAGTAAAAATATAAAGAGGCAGTATTCCACTGATTTTTACCAACATGCAAAAGAAAGAATTTACATCTATTGAAAAAATATCCTAAGCCAACAAAAATACTTCATGGACAGGGTGGTCAGTGTGAACAACCTAGTTTCATAATGTGATAGCTCTATTCACTGTGTCATTACAGTTTCCTAAGAGATACTAAGACAGTGCAACTACACACAGAGAATGCATTAAATAAATATCCCAAGTTTCCTCAGATGTCATTACTGCCACTTGCGCACATCACAAAATGCCTATTTTTATCATTACTTTGACTAAAAAGTGGTGTAATATCCCAAAACATATTCTTACTTCAAATAAATTCACATTTTAAAATGGAAAATTTTCTGTATTTTTGCTTCATGATTAACTGTTCTCAAAATGAAAAATTCCCATTCTTAGACAGATAAAATATAGAGGTGCTTACCTGTGCTGGACAAAAATTAAGATATTCTCTAATAATTTCTAGCAAGAAATCAGGGTTTAGTTTTTCAAAATACTCCACACCAAGAGGAAATCCATGCAAAGATGAAAAGTGAGTATCCAGAACATCATTCAATAAAGCAAAAATGTCTTCTTGTCTCTTATGTTTTTTCATAGCTAGGACTGCATGCAGGAAAGATAATTCCTACAGAAAAGAAAAAACAAACACAAACCCTCAAACATTCTGCATATTCCAGATACATTCATCTGTTACCCATACAATACTACATAATTATTAATGTTAGCCACTTCTTCTTTATATTTAGGGATATTCTAAGACATTTAGCATGTTGTAAAGGACACTTGATGATTATTCTATCAATTCATTCCTTTAATTTGTGCAAGAACCTTTACATTTGTCTGATCAAAAAATCCTGGAAATAATTAATATTTGTCCCTCCCTGACATTTCAAAATTATGTTCAGAGAAGAAACACAGCTAGAAAGTGATGTTTTTGCTCTGCAAGCAAACAGCCTGGTTGCCAAGTTAAACAACACACTGACTTAAATAGAAAGCAAAACTGAAAGACTTAACAGTACTCCATTAAGAATGCTCTACTCAAGTGACTGTAATATAGAAGGTGTAACAGAAGGCCACAGTTCAGACTGTAATCAAAGTATCTCAGTAAACAAAGATGCTTCCTACCCCAGATTTCCCAATGGACTGCTGAATTTCATTAAGAAACTCCAACTGATGCTCTGCATCTTCTAACTGCCCTTGCATTAGCTGGCAACGGATAATTCCTGCAACACATGGAAAAACTTTATTGCCAATTCATCTTCCTGGTCAAGCACATGCTTCCCTTTTCCAGAACTAACTTTTCCTCTCCTCAGTCTTTTCATAAAGCAGTGACAGGAAAAGAAAGAATGGATCAAGACTTATGGTAATGCAAATTTTACATACTCAGAAAAACCTAGGGTAGGTGATACATGATTGACACATTAATATGCAATATAGCAGTTTGAAATGGTAAATCTTCAACTGGTTCTAGACTAAGCAGAAACACAAAGTCTGGCTTCTACATTCAGAGTAAGTACAAGAAGGAAAACAACCTCAAGCACACACACAAACCATTCCTGCAATCTAAAGTTTTAATACTGTTTAAGGCCATGGCACAGTCAAAGAGGAAAAAAATACAGGGAAAAATCTGACAGGCAAATATGACATATTTACTCTCCATTTTCTTGATACATATGAGACTTACTATAGAGTGGGAGTTTTTTGGATGCAACACATATCTAAAGTATAATGCTTTGACTTGATTATGTTTTTCAAGCTAATTTGGACAAAACAAGGACATGGGCAGCTTGTTCAATCATGCCATTGATTTTCTTATTTTTGTAATGGCTAAGAGTTCTCTAGTTCTTTGGTACTACAGAAATTAAATAATAAAGTCAGTACAATACAGCAAAATGTCTGTTCCTATTATTACTTTGAGAGCTCTAATTTAGAACAGAAAAGATTAATTTTTTAATAAACAAGATCAAAAGACATATTCAGTAAGGAGACACTGTTGCCACAAGGAAGAAAGCACACAACGAATCTGAGAAAACAACCCAGTGCTCCTGTTCTAACAGCTCTGGATTTTCCTAGTACCAGTAATAGGAAAATTTCACCAAAAAACACTGTTTAGTAAAAACCAAAAGGAAGTGTAAGACCTTACCAGTTAGTGCAGAAACACTCGTTTCATCAAGTGTCATAGCAGTCTTGTACCATTTTTGAGCTTCTTTCACTTTCCCTTGTAAAATCATTTGGTAGCCAAGTTCAGTAGCAAATTCTGCATTGTCAGATGCCAAATCAAATGCTCTTTGTACTAAGGTCTGTGTGTGCTGAAGGATGAGCTGGTTCCGGCCACACTAATGGTAAGAACAATCTTTGAGCCTTAAGCTTTTCTTAGTTTTTGGATTCAATTAGACAAAGACACTGAATATAGCCAGAGCAGTAGACACAACATCATCTCATGTAAGAATATATTAGCCTGCAGTAATTCTATGAAAACTGTGACATTAATGTGGGATGGATTCAAACATAAATATACAATACCATACAATAACTAATAGTTGCTTTGAGTGATTCTTTATAGCAACTTTTGATAAATATAGAGATTAAAGAAACCTTCACTTTCAAGTTACATGATTAACCTTGTCAGTTTTGTACAGTAAGAAGATGGCTGGTAAGCATTTGAGTGTATTCTCACTGTTTCTCACTTAACAGCAAGGAGTAAAAGCATTTTTGGAATGAGATGGCTTAAACACTGTAATTCATGCTGAATATAAGACTTGAAAATTGTGGTTACCTAGGCTACATGAGTTAATCTATTTCAATTGTCCACAATTTTCTACTTTTTAGCAGATATTTGATATCTGCCTACCAAAAAATAGAAGAAAACCAGGATATATAGACAGCTGGATGCTGCTTAAGGAAAAAAAAAAGGCATACTTACTGTTCTACTGAAAGCTAAAGCCATTTTACAGAATAGTTCAGAATTGCGTGGTTCTAATTTTTCCAGTGCTTTAATCAGGTCTCCCAGTCTTGCTGAAGCCTTGAAAAAAAAAAGGAATAATATAATAAGTAATAGAAAGAATTAAAAAGTTAGGACAATCAAACAGTTTTCACTATAAACTGCTCACATTTTTACTATGCGCTAATATATTGAAATGAAAATTCTGAGGTTTTCAGGCTCAGTTAGACTTGAGAATTCCTATGCAAATACTCTGGAATAGTAAAGTGACAATAAAGCAAACCATGTGTCCTTTATCCGTGCTCTAAAAAGGTGAAAGGCTTGGGCTAAGTCTGGTATAACAGAGGAGTCTCATAAAGCAAGATAGTCTGAGGAATTTGATCTGTGAATCCTGTCTGGGCTTCAGTGTGATACAGACACACATGCTCAAAAGCAAAGCACTTCCAAGTGCTCAGACTTTTAATGTAAGTTCCTCAAAACACCTAAGGGGATTTTTTTGGACATACAATAATAGGGTACTCAGAGTTTTTTAATATGAAATGTGTAAATCTAACAAGCTTTGAAAATTTTCCCTAGACATGGCTCTTAGTTACATGTGACATTTTACTCCAGAATCTTTAGTTAACACTCTACTACGTCCAGCAAGGCTCCTTCCTGGATGCCTTCAACTAGAGACAGCAATTCTTACTACTTCTTTGTATTTCCCATGACTGTGCACAAGACTTAAATTTGATTGTAAGGAGTCTAATGACTGAGTTCTTTGCAGTAACTAAAATGTGTTAAGCAACATAAAAACCTTTTCTTCTACAACTTGAAAATACCTACATCACAATGAAAACACTTTCTTTTTTTGCTTTCTTTCCACCTAAATTTTACCAGTTTTTGCATGACGAGAAAAAATACAGAATGAATTTTTGGTGAAAATTTAGATCAGCTATTTTAGAACTTCCTGAAAAATGGCACAAGTGCTTACATACAAAATACATGTGTATAGCCCTGTGCAAGAAAATGGATCTTGGGAATAGAAGGAAAAATAGCATAGAATGCTTAGAGCTGAAAAAACCCCACAATAATTGTGAAAAAATTGTGAACAAAACACTGGTGTAAAAACTATGACCTGTTTGCAAAAATCTATCACTACAAGACCTCATAATTTCCCTTATGTCAATTAATAAAATATTTAAAAATAATGAAAGGCTTACAACAACTTATGAATTTATCAAAAGAGCATTTATACAAAAAAACATCACTTTGATGACTCAAATCAACATGATTCAGTCAGGTATCCAGATCAGATTTCTGTTTGGCTTGACACCTGCTCTCTGGAAAGATGAAGGTTAAAAATAATCTTTTCCTTTGCATCCAGAAAACACCCCAGCAATAACCTAGAGTAGCCACTCAAATGAGAACAGTGAATGAATATATCTCTTGCAGATTAGTGCAGCACAGGACCAGCCAGAGTGTATGAGGAGAACACATAAAGAGGACAGCCTTTGTCGGGACTAGATGCCACATGCATTATGTTGTGCTCACCATTCTGCTCATAAAAAAACTCACCTCAGATATATTTCCTCCCCTGCATAGATGATGCAGGGCCTCCATTCTTATGGCTTCTAAATTGAGGGGATCTTTCTGCAATAGTCTAAAACCAAACAAAAGGTGAATGTAAAGAAACCAAACCAAAAACTTGTTCAATCATCTATTTTATCTGAAAACAGGAATAGGAAAACTTGTATTTTACAGTGATTTTAGATCCTGTATCTCAACTGAAAGCACAGCTCTTACTTCATGCCTATCTCAAGAAAGATCCTCTTCCATCCAGAATGGATTCACATATTGATGTAGCATCCTCACAGAATTGCAAGGCTGGTTTCTAATAAAACTTTATTTACTGGAAATTTATTTTAAAAAAACTGATGCAACTAATGCAGATTCATTAACAATGAATGGAAACCTATCTACTTTTGTTTCAAAGTGTCCTTTGGGTGTAAACATGGCAAGAAGAGAACTTAGTGATGTGCTACTTCATACTCAACCTATGTGCTGTTTCAATTGTCTGCTCCCAGTCCTGCAAGGCAAGTTGTAGCTTCATTTTCTTTATGAAAGCAGGAATGAAGTTTGGGAAGTTTGCAATTATCTGGTTCACAATATCCAGAGCTCCTGAGTAATTCTGTCGGACCTCAAAATACTGTGCCTAATGGGAGGAAGACAAGCCATATCAAGAGCCTGTACTCACAGAGGTGAGAAGATTCAGAAATTCTTTCATACAGAAACCAGGAAAAAGAGCTAGAGAGAAAGAGCTCTTTCCTGAAGTAATAGTTTTACCTGAGTATCAACCACAACTAGACATATTGCAACAATCAAATAGCAAAGGATGATGTGTAAAGCCTGGTGTGTGCTAAGTGCTCCATAACAAAGGTAACTGCAATACTGACAACTTACTAGTCATTGTAAGCAAGAAAAAGACAGATGTAGCTGAAGAGTAAAATTGCTTCATTAGGTTTGAAGTACCTTTGTATAAGGTATCCCACAATTTTAGGATATTCAACACAACCCACTGATGAACATTTTTTCAAGCTCTGAGGCACGTACCATGCAAAAACCCACTCTCAGCAGGTAACTACTGTTGTTGCCAGATTTAACAATTTTCTAACTGCAATGCAATTTACAGGGTATTCCAAACACAAAACTTTCAGAAATAAAAAATCAGAGGTTTCAAATTAATTCCAGTAGAAATAAATTTAGGATTTAAACCCCATTTTACTTTGAGGCTTTGAATTTACTTACCAGATTCCAGGTGACTGGATGTGTGCTGTTTTATTTCATATTTTTAAGACAGAAATTATGCAAGCAAAGATTTTTAATTTTTAAGCCCTAGAGAGATTCAAGTCTGTCTAAACCCTAATTACTACGTAACTACATTTGATATATACTCTTAATTTAATTCAGTGGTCCACATGCAGCCAAGCACACACACCTAACCAAATACCATTGTGCACAATCTCCTGAACTTCAGTCTTCTAATACTCATTGAAGAATTTTTTCTGCATTTAGCTTTGGAATACTAAACAAACATCATGTTAATGAGTAACAATATCTGTGGTGTGTAAAGAAAACAATTCATGCCACTCCTTTAATGAAATATAATCATTGATGATTACATGAACACAAATGAACACACAAAATCGACTAATGACAACTTAAAAAGAGTGTTGACAATATTCAAAAAATTACACTACAGTGTTTAAATATTGCCTTTTGGCACACAGCAATTCTGTAATGTGCACAGGTGTCCCTATGCAAAAAGGAAGGGACTACACACTTCTACATTTTCAAGTGACTTGAAACTCATTTTATATCTATAAATAGAAAGGTTTTTTCATGTGCATAGCAAAACCATAACAACAGTACACATTCAGATTGACTGAATTTAACTATACCTTTCTTTTCACACTGGTGTCTAAAGGACCTGAAAGTACCTACAGGGTCTGAGCTGTATCTCTGTTCCTTGGACCAGCTCATTATGCACTACTCTTATCAGCATCTCTCCAATCTACAAGACTAAGATGACATTTAGGAGGAGTTAAAATAGTGAAGTAAACTTACTTTACCAAGCAGTGCAAAAACATCATTGCCTTCCTGCAGTGCTTCATCAAAGTATTTCAGAGCTTTTTTAATGTGAGTTTCTTTCCCACAGGTGAGATCAAGCCATGCCTTCAAAATTAACCCCTGTTAACAAAATACGAATTGGAATTCTTTGCTAACTAGGTAATAGAAAATTACACTAGATACAATAAGCAGAAATAACCTAAATAGAGGAATTACAGTATCTATTTTAACTGCTTCAGAGGCATAACCAGTCTTTAGCATAACCTAACACTTGGATAATTTATTCCAGAGTTAAATTAACCAAATAGTATATTCACTGACAGAAAAAAACACCAATGGCACCTAACAAGTCTAACACGCTCAGCAGCCAGAACAAAACCTCACAAACATTCACGTTAGATCACATTAGACAGAATATTTTCTGCAAACACTTCAGCATAATGTTTTCTTAAGATTTTGTTTATGTGAAACACTAAGAAACATAACAGTGCTGCAAAAAGGGAGAAACTTGAGGTTTTTCTTCTACTTTCTGATTTAAAAGAAAATCTTTTTGTGCAAGGCAAAACTCTTGACATTTTTCAAATCTTCTAAAGTATTATTAGAAAGAACATCTAAACAATTAAAAGGCAAAATGTGTCTTTTTGCTGCAGAACTTACTACTTATAATAAATGAAATTTATTTCTCTTACGTGTTCCAAACATTAATTGTAACTTAACTAAATAAAATCTATTTTGAAGTGTATTTAAAAGTCAAAGGTTAATAGAAGAGCCACATTTTGTAATTGCTAACAATCAGGGTCATGATTTTGTTATGCAATGGAGACAGAACTTTATATACTCCAGCATGTTTTTAAAGAAAGGCAGGTGTTGTACTTCCATACAAGGAATACATAAGCTATCTTATCAAAACAAGTCTACTAAATAAATCATATTTCACCAAGTTTAAAGACTCTGAACCACCTCCCAAAAAATCAGATGTAAACATTTAAACATAATTTCGTATTACCAAACTAGAAAAAGAGCTAATCATAAGTGAACTTCTAAAAAAAAATTCTAAATATTTAAATACTAATGTACTCTTTTTTCTATGCACGTGTCTGTAAAAAAATAAATTAATTACTTTGAATATTTTAAAATACTTCAGCTGGAAATATTTCACACTAAATAACATATCCAAACAATATTTCGTAAGAATAAAAACAAGCAAACAAAATCAAAGTACTATTGTTTCAATAAGCAAAGTCATACATACTGCTATTTTACCAAAATGATCTATCTTAGTCTTTTTAGGAACTATTATTATTATTATTATTGCTTTATGATGTCCTTAATTATTTCTTCATTAACATAAGTTATTTCTACATTAGTATAAATTAGCCAATAAATTAGTTCTTATTTAAATCATACTTTCAGAAGCTAATATTTAGAAGAATAGTTGCAGATTTCTAACTCTTGTAATAGATCAAACATAAAACTAAAAATTACAAATTGAACAATGTACTGAACCATACAGAATTTTTGTTTGATCCATCAAACCATCAAACATTTTTGTTTGATATTACTGTAAAATAATGTATTCAATGTTGACAACTCTGTCTCAAAGATCTTTAACTACAAAAAATAAGCCAAATATTTTATGTTTCTCTCCTTGAACTGAAGCTGATACCTCCTTTACAAAAATAACATAGTAGGTTTCCAGAAACCTCTTTAGAGACTTAAGATTTTAATTAATTGTAATGTCTGTATATAAGTGCCAAAGACAATGCCATATATACCACTTATTTCAGTGAAAACCTAGGCAAATTCTGCTTTTAACAACAGCTAACAATTTATATCCCCAATCCTCTGGGTATTTTTGAGCCTTCAGATCCAGATGTCTCCCTCTAGTGAGACTATCATGCTTATTTTTTCACTAGGAATTATGTGGCTTGGTAGCAAGTAGCAATACTGGCTTAAGTGCATATTATTTCCATTTACTCATTTATTTTCATTTATTAAGCCATTATTATTTACTAACTGAAAATTAATATTAGTTACCAAAAACAATCATGGGAATTTACTCAGCTGCATCAAATGAATTTATGACAGTTAAGAAGGAAAGTACTAGAACACAAAAAATAGTTCAGGATAACCTCCAAACAGCATTAATGCCACAAGTCTAGCTTCAGAGAATGCACTGTCGTAATAAACATTTACATTACAGAAAGGCAAGAACCAGTTACCTCTTTACCACCACCAGAAACTCTGATCATTCTATCAATGTATTCCCGGGCCTTGTCCTCACGACCGAGGTGCCACAGGAACAGGCCAGCGTGGTACAGAGCCTGCTGTCCCGCGGCCTTGCGCTGCTCCTTCAGCCTCGCGTCCAGCTCCACAATAGCCTCTCGATCTGAAAGGGTTTTGTTCACAGCTCTTGCTGACAGCCTCTCACATATCATAAAAGAACAGCATGTAAGCCAAGGGCTTCCAGAGCAACGCTGTTTCTGTACTGGACCTTGATAAACATGCAGACACCCCCACCCAATCAGTAATATTTAGCAGGTGCAGATGGAAAAGGCAGAAGAGTTCCCAACAACACAGTGGGCAAGTCCCAGATGACTGGTGGTTAGCCAACCTGAGGTCCATCTAGAAGGGCAGCAAGGACGATCTGGGAAACTACAGGCCTATAAAACTGACCCTGGTGTCAGGGAAGGTCATGGGTCAGGTTACAGAGTGCCATCGCACAGCAACACCCAGGGCATCAGGACACCCAGGGGACCAGACCTACAGGACACCCAGGGGATCAGACCTACAGGACACCCAGGGGACCAGGACACCCAGGGGACCAGACCTACAGGACACCCAGGGGATCAGACCCAGCCAGGCTCTGGGAAAGGCAGAAGCTGCCCGGCCAACCTGATCTGCTGCTGTGACAATGGTGACACACCTAATGAATGAGGGAAAGGCTCTCACTCTCAGAGTCTTGAGATCCACGATAATTTTGCTGTCCTGCAATATTAATCCTCAGGGACTTGCATAAGAGTAATGCCATTAGTTAGAGCTGTTTCACATTAAATTATTTAACAAGCTCTCAGCAGCACCTATAAACCTCCATAGTGAGAAAGATACTGCAGCAATAATTTAACAACCACTCAATGTACCTGATAAACCAGCTCTTATTTTGAGAATGTAATTCCTAACAAAATTGTTACAGCTTTTAGACTGGAGAAAGGAATGCCAAAACTCACAAAATTATTTTCTCCATTTATATGGTCAGAATAATTTAAAAGATAGAAATGGCATGGCTTTAAAGACTTTTCAAGTTGACTGAAAACTACAAATATCAGACATGAGTGAACAACAATCACAAGAAGCTTGATTCAATTTATTTTTCCTTCAAAGATTCTTCATCACAGTGGATAAGTAAGATTTTGTGTGTGGGTCTCTTTTATTTTAACATTCACTCTTATGCTTCAGAGTTTAGTGGTTTGGTATTTTGTCTACAATCCTGGTAAGCATCACTCAATTCAGTACTAGATCCTACGTCAAATGCAAAGCCAGAGTAAACCTTTTTAACTTAGGCAGAATTAGCCTGCAACCCTCAGGCCTTCACACAGAGCTGTCTAAAACATGAGCCAGAATGTCTTAATAGGCATACCTGGATTAGGGCTCTTTTTATGGGCATAAATCAGAGCCATCATTGTACAAAGTGACACCTCTGGTTTGTTTTTAATAGACTCCAGCTGTCGAATACTTTCTTGGACATCACCTAGTTTAAAAAAAGCACAGAATAAGCTATCACACTTTTCAAGACAAAGAATATAATCATCAAACATCAATCTGACTTAAATTTTCACTTCTGTTTTTTTCTTCCATGCTTTTGTTCGTTATGCATACACCCAATTTCACTTGTTTGTGCAAGTCTTTCAAACAGTCTTTCAAACAACAGGAAAGAAAAGAGCATCTCAATGCAAAGAACTTGAATTATGCCAACTAATTCTGAGCTAATTCTGCCAACTGTCAGAAAGATGAAAATCCTATTTCTTGTTTTAGACAGGGCATTGAGCAGGTCTTTTTTCTCTTGTTTCTTTATATAACCAGTATTTTTACCTTTTTTGTGTGACTGTTTTAACACTAGCAAAATATCCAGTATCTTGAAAAACGACAGGATTCTTACATAAAAACATCTAAGAGTTTGGGAATAGACACACTCACTCAAAACCAGCACACCTTCCTAGACTCGTCTCAGCCCTCCCCATGTTCGATTACTTGTCAATATTTCTGACATCCTTGGAATATACATGCTGCTAAATAAACTTCTCAGAACAGTATCATTTACTCAGAGATCCCACCCATTAGGTATTAGCTGTCAGTTTCCCTGAGACAGAGGATCAACAAAACTAACACAGCTGCTTTGAAGGGAAGAGTTGTTAGCTGGGAGACACTAGTGAGTTTCCAAACAAACGCAATGTGACTTTGGGCAGGGCTCAAATTCCCTCCAAGGAACCCATTTACCTAACCCATGGTCATGAAACCATTAAAAAGAAAAATATTTGTTATTTCTTACTTTGATACGATGCTATCTAGATCACTTTCATTCACACTGCGGAGGAGCGGTGACAGATGCTAACAGACGGGTAATTCACTCAACACGGCACACATTCAGACTACCCAACAGCGCTTTTCCCCGCCCAGCGGACTAAGGGCTGAGCTTTGGGATGCTTTGGGAAGCCCAGCGTTCCGGGAGGCGCGGCCCGCCCCGTTACCTGCCCTCAGCGCGCCGTAGGCCCGGTAGAAGAGGAGCACGGGCTCCGCGCCCAGCCGTGCCAGCGCCTCGT
Organism: Melospiza georgiana; assembly: GCF_028018845.1. NCBI lineage: Eukaryota > Metazoa > Chordata > Aves > Passeriformes > Passerellidae > Melospiza > Melospiza georgiana. The sequence continues at coordinate 22,569,983 of NC_080436.1, read as the reverse complement.
CCGCCGCGGCCCGGGCGTGCTGGAACAGCCCCTCCTGGCAGTAGTAATTGAGCAGCGCCTGCGGGGAAGCGGCCGCGGGTCACCGGTGCCAACGCTTCGCCCCGGGACGGCCCCGGGCACGCCGCGCCCACCGCCCCGTCCCGGCCGCCCGCAGTCCCGCCCGGCACCCCCGGCCGCTCCCATCCCTCCCTCCTTCCCAGCCGCTCCCTCCGCCGGGCCGGTACGGCGGTGGCGCCCACCTGCTGCACCTCGGCGTCCATGGTCACTACCCGACGCCACTGCGGGGGGGCTCCGGAAGGGTGAGGGCGGCGCCCTGCCATTGGCTTGGGTGGGAAGGAGGCGGGAGAGACACGGGAAGAGAAACTCCTGGAAGGCGGCGGGCGGGAGCCGCGGGCCGAGCCCGAGCAGCGCCAGCGGGCGGGAGGGAGGCTGCCGGCGCCGGGGCGCCCCCTGGCGGCGCGCAGGCGGCCGTGCCTCGGGGGCGCTCGCAGCCGGGATGGCGACCGGGCGCTTTGGGGACGTGTTTGTGTCCTTGCTTTTCGTGGCTGAACGTACGAGTAAGCGGCTCACATTCCATACGTTCCATAGTGTAACTGAGCACTTCAAGTTACGTGGCACTTCTCTTAGAAATACAGTAGCGATAAGGTGAAATCAGAAACACCCACTCTACGTTTCATTCCTCCTGGAGAATTAGACTTGCAAGACAAGTAAAATTAGAGTTTTCCTCTGGAAGTGAGACACCCTCAGCCATAATTTCTAGACGCCAGAAAGAGAGGATGCTAAAGAGCATTCCAAAGGAATGGGAGCACAGTCTGTCCACCAGGAAAGCCGGCAGTGATGCCACCAGGGACAAGGAGCGGAACACAACCTGTGCGGAGTTTGTAGGAGAGGCTTGGCTTGGCTCTTCTGGCAGAGGGTGCTCAGAGTGGCCTTTCCTAGCAAGTCCATCACACGTGCAGTTCCTTTGTCACAAGTTCTCATCCTGTCAGGAAGGTATCACAAACTCTCATTCCATCAGGAAGGTGCCAAAGAAGCACTATGCAATGAGCATTCTTGGCTTTCCTTGTTGGCCAAGACAATCCTCTGTTTTTCCTGCTGTGTTTAAGCTCTGCTTGTTTTGTTTTGAAGCACCATTTAGGATTCTGTAATGTTTAAAATCTATTAGAGGAATGAGAAACAGATTGGGAGTTTTTACATACTTTTTAAGGAAACCATTTAAGCCATATCCTGTCCACATATTAATCTGAAAAGACTTACCTTTTCATTTTGATACTTAGGTATTTTGAATCAAAGCTGTAGACCTCTTTTTTCATAATGTATTTCACAACAATTTTACAGAGAAAAATTTCCCTCTCTTGAAAAATTTTTGATGAATTTCAGGGAAAATGCTATGAAATTTTATTTCTGCATTAGCCACTAAGCAAGCATACAGACTACAGCTGCTCATCAACTGGTTTCATGTGGAGTTCAGTACTCATCTGTGATTGTTTTCATTGTAAGTTGTAGGAAAATGCAATATAAAATTATGTAAACATGTAAAATGAATATTTTGAGAAATTCACTGAAGCAATTGATAAAGAATAAGGAACAGGCCCACTTTCCAGATACATTTGGTTTTCCCCTGTTGGTATCTGGTTGCTTCTGGGAATGGGATGCTTCCAGAGTGATTTTTAAAATTCCTGAGGAAAAGACCAATGATGTATTCATTCCAACACCATTTCACCATTTCATCTTTTTCAGGAATGCACTCACCTGTGAGATGCTCTGTAGCCTGTTTGTGAACAGCACCCAGCAAGAATAAACTGGCTCTCAACCCAAGCTGGGGAATGTCGTGGATCTAGTCCTATTTTCTGTCCTCATTTTGTCTTTGTAAACTCTTGAACGCTCAGTTCTCATTCGTGTGAGTGCTCAGAGCCTCCTGGGACACACTGAGGGCAGCTCTGGGATGGGTGGCTGTGCGCCCACTGCATGGAGCTGCTGCATGGACTCACTCAGGGCAGAGCCACCGATACATGCAGGAGCATCGTGCTCACTGTCTAACACACTTCAAGTGATAAACTCCTAATTAGGGACTAACAAAGTAAGAAATTCCTAATTAGTGACTAACAAGCAAATCCCAGGGATTTTCTTACATGGAAGAACAGTATAGCTGCTGTAGAGGTTTTCAGTATCCTCTCATTCTGCAGTTTAAAAGCATCCCCTTCTTTATGTTAATATCAGACAATAAACACAAAAGGAACATACAATAAAAAATGTAATCTTTATTATTTTGACGCATTATTAATGTTCTTTAGCATCAGTTAGGGTAATAGCATTTTCCTGCATGCAGTTCACTAATACAGATTTAGCCAATAATTTTAATAAAAGTAATCTATATTTAATTTTCCTGTGTAAGAAACATAAAATGTCCTGATGGATTGGATTATACAATTTTGCTACTTTCTCTTTGTGAAAAAATATTGTGGACCCTAGATAATATTTAGAACTGTTCTAGTGCAGCATGAATGAAAAAAAAAAATCCATGAGTAAACATGAGAAAAGATTCAGGATTCTCTGAAAGAAAGGTTGTATCTAAAAACTTATGATGCAGGCACTGCTTAGACATTCAATTTGAAGTTTAGACCATTTTCCCATCTGCAAAAATAAAAAAACAACTTAGCTTTTTAGAAGCAAATTATGAACTTATTTCGCAGAAATTATTTATATGTTGGCAAATACTGTAAAAAGTAAGATCCTACAATTATTCATTCACTTAGTTATGTCTTGTTCTCTGGAGTTCTTCTGTGAAAAAGTGCTATGGATTGAAAGTAACAAAAATGTTGTGACATTAACCTGAAGATAAAATTCAGTTCTTGTTTTATGTACATAATGCTGAAAAATAAAATAAAATGATTTTTACAGTATTTATATTTGCTTATAAAATCCTAACATTATTTTCAACAGGTTTAGTAGTTTTCAACATCTGTACAGTTTGGATATACACTATATGCCTTTCACTGAAAATTCAGAAATGTAAAACAAATAAGCTCCTAAACAGCTGCAAAATATTGCTCAATGGTATGGAGGAATGAGGTCTTTTTGAGTAGTTTATTTCATTTAGCTCTGATGTATGGCTTCCCATGTTTCAGAATCCTGGACAGTCAAAGGAATAGCAGCATAGGCAATATAAACATGCACTGATTGCATCCAAACTATCTATAATGGTAGATAATACATTATTTTACCTGTTGAATGCTTGCACACTACACTTATTGTGGTACATATTTGATGCAATAAATGTGCTAAAGTCATTATCTGTTTGCTCAAACATGCACCACAGGTTAAAAATTATTTACATAGCAGAGGGCTTTTCATTAACGTGTACAACATCAACCTTACTGAGAGCTGAAGATGGCTAAACAATACTGCAGGATAAAGCAGAACAACTTTATAGAGGGCTCTTTTTGATCAATTTGGTGGGCTGAGGCAGATTCATTTGGTATTCGTATGCAGAAAGACATTTGACAAAGACAAAATCTGTGACTCCAGACCTAGGAAGAAGTTTGCACGTTCTGAAACTTAAAGGTCTGTGCAAAAAGTAAACCATATTTACTATTTTTGTGAGTTGTAGAGGACTTTACAGGCATACTAAGACTTGTTTGAACATGAAACAACATGAATACATTAATTAAGCACCTCAAAGTCTGTTATTCCTTTCCAGAAACACTGTGCTAAAAAAATCTGTTGTTCTTTGTGACTTAATGTTATTTTCATGCATGATCTATAAGTGCAGCATGCCTTCATGCAAATAATTTCTGTGTGTATATTAGTTGTATAATAGAACACCTGGCCCTTGTACCTGTAAAGGTGTACTTAATTCCCTTCCCCAACAGAAGCCCCATTTACAAAAATAGTCACATATAATAAACAACATATGAATAAAAACAAGATGAATCCACCAACACAGATTTTGTAAAAATATGAAGTATGTGGCAGTTGAAATGCAAACAGTGGATAGAGTTACCATATTGTTTTATGCTAAACACACAAATACTTGGTTTCACACCCCTTTAACTGGTCCCTACAGTCTGTGTAGCCATTTTTCTCTCCTCTTCAGCAGTGTCAGCTGGTAGTGAGAACAGTAACCTCCTGTCAAGGTTGTTTCTTCTTATCACAGTCACAGTCACTGACAAGGGGTCACTGTCTTTTAATAGGCACTGACCTTTAATGTACAGTATATTTGTAAAAATTGTCAGTTTGGCATAGACCTCCTTCAGGAGTCCTGTTGACACAAACACAAGACCTTTACAGGCTATGAACTACTTTGCACATATATGATTTTTCTCACTATTTGCTCTTATTTCTGACCATCTTTATCTTCCTTTTCATGCTTTTCTTTGACTGGCCTTACTACACGATCATAAGAAGGCGGACAAACTGCTGTTGATGCGGTTATGTCTGTTTTCTCTGTAAATGAGTTTTCATGTAATTTGTCAATAAGGATTTCATCTTTCATACCCTGACCAGCCCCACCTTCAGTTTTATTTTTGTTGTAGATAAAGGAAGCTTGTTTTACTGTTCGTTTTAAGAGGTGACGTCTGTAAGCACGCTGAATGATGACAGCAGACACCTCCTCCTGTTTTCGTTTCAGTGTGGTTGTAATTGGTTCATAGGAAGCTTTAGAAGGATTGGATGCCATAAACCGATCTTCCATCTGTATTCTGAGGGCATCCATCTCCCCACTTTCCCCCAAAACACGCTTTGTGAAAGCAAACAAGATGTCAAGGCAGTGAATTCTGTCACCGCTCACCATGGGTAGATCCATTGCAATCAGCTGGACTTTGTTGGGTTTGGGTAGATGAAGAGGAGGCTCAAGTGCTGCTGCAAAATCAGACAATTTCTCAAATTCCATGAATTGCGTTGCATCAGGATCAAACTTCTCCCAGACTTCATAGAACATCTCAAAGTCATCCTCGCTCAAGGGTTCAGCGCTTTCTTCAGTAGCAACACCGAAGTTCTCCAAAATCACAGCAATGTACATGTTCACCACTACCAGAAAGGATATGATAATGTAGCTGACAAAGAAGAAAATCCCAACAGAAGGGTTGCCACAGTCACCTTTCACAGAGCTCCCTGGATGAGCCTTGTTGGGGTCACAGTCTGGCTCCCCACTGTTGAGAATTGGGGCGAGCAAACCGTCCCAGCCAGCGGACGTGGTGATCTGGAACAGGCAGATCATGCTGTTGCCAAACGTTTCAAAGTTGAACATGTCATCAATCCCAGCTTCTCTCTTGACGTAGGCAAAGTTGGACATGCCAAATATGGCATAGATGAACATGACCAGGAAGAGCAGCAGCCCAATGTTGAACAAGGCAGGGAGAGACATCATCAAAGCAAAAAGCAGAGTGCGGATTCCCTTAGCGCCTTTAATGAGGCGCAGGATTCGACCGATCCTGGCAAGCCGGATGACTCTGAATAGTGTGGGAGATACAAAGTACTTCTCAATCATCTCAGCCAAAAACATTCCTAAAAAAGAAAAAAAAGAAAAGAAAACCAAAGTACATTACGGCTTAATCTCCATATCACAATAGAAATTTAGAAGCACAGTTTTAAAATTGGCATTTTTGTGTAGCAATTAACAATTTTCTGTAGATTATACTGGCATAATTTCTGTTTTAGCAGTTATACTTAATATTTGCAGGTGCAATAAATGTTGGATGATTATAACAGTTTTGATGGTTGGTTTAGCTAAATTACAAATTAAAATGTAAAGTTGAATGACTTGGCTGTAAATCTTGCGATGGCAAAAGCTCACCACATAGCTCTGTTCAAGTAAAAGTTCACCTCCTGTTCATTTTACCTTCCTTTTAGTTTAATTAACAAGACTTACCTACTATAGAGAGAATGACAACCACAAAATCAAAAATGTTCCAGCCTATAGTGAAGTAGTAATGGCGAAGTGAAATTAATTTCAGAACACATTCTCCAGTGAAAAGGACAATGAACACGAGGTTTATCCAGTATAAAATATTTTCCATTTCTTCGCTCTGGTCATCAGTTTCTACCATCATGGTAACCATGTTAAGACAAATAAGAATCATGATGCTGATGTCAAATACTTGCTGTGTCACAAAATCAAAGACCATTCCTTGGAATTTATTCTGAGGAAGAAAGAAAAAAGAAACATCCAATACAAACTGTAATTTATTTATTTTTCCTGTTAGAAGAAAGTAGAAAACCACATGCGATAAGGCTTATAAGACTTTAATAAAATTGTAACTAGTGTACACTAGTTGCTAATTGAGTACTCAAATACAACAACTTAGTTTGGCCTGCTGTGTTGCATATTCATATATAAAATAGTTGTAAGTGAAAAATATTTTTTTGTTTTATTTTTGTTTTCCATTTCTGCTGACTAATGCCCTGGTTACTGGCAACTTTCAATTGGCATATTTCTACTCTCCCTGTATCAATAAAACTCCTTGTAAATAGCTGTTCATCTGATGTGTATAAATAATTTTACCCCTGGTCTTGGTATAGGTTTTTGTGGTTTTTTGGATCCCAGCTTTTTCATAGCATTGTAGTATTTCTTCTGCTCTTCTGTCATAAATATGTCTTGACCTCCAAAGTAAAAACATAAAATCAGAAATGGTTATAATCACATTTATATGCAGTGCTGAAAAAACTGAGTGATTCAAAAATCAAGGAGATTAAATCGGGAAAAATCTCTTAGCTATCAAATGCATCTGTCTACAATCTAAGCATTTAGTCTAGAAATCTGGACATCCATTACTGTATCGCTCAAAACAAGAAAAAAATGCAAGCAACATTTTTTTACAGTTTTTTTCCGGGAACTCCAAGATAACATTTCTATTACCTCTTTTCTTTTATAGTAAGAGATACAGTAAAGAGTATTTGAGATAAGTTCAGATATTCTGGGCTGCTCAATACTGTCACTTCTGAACTGTGATTGTAGTGAAACAAAGGAAAAAGACAAAGTCAGGTTGTCAGTATAGAAATGAGCTTTAGCTATCTCTAGTTTAGCAATCACATTAGCATTGGGGCCCCGAAGTCTTTAAGGTTCTTGAGAAGATGGATTATCAGACTTTGGAGAAACTTTGCTGAAGATTGAAGATTGGTACTATTAACAGCAAAATGCTCTCTTAAATCTTTTATTTTGATTAGTTCTTTGTTCTGTTTAGCAAAAGCATGAACCTGCCTTTGAAGTCTGACAGTGAAGATAAAGAAGGAATTATGGGTCTTTCATATTTCTAATCAAAATCCATAGTAACCTTGTGTTAGAGACAGCTTGAATGAAAATCTATGAGACTTCCCATACCTCTTGAAGAAAATTTTTCCTAGATAAGAGATACTTGCAGACACCTAATTCCAGGAATACCAATGCACACATAGGACTGGATACAGCCCCTTGTGGATGACTGTGTGGGAAGCTTGAAGATGTGGGAATGCATGGACCTTAAGCTGGACAGGCTCCCTGACCTTTTACCTCTACATTTCTGCATGTACAGCATCCAGAAACCTTGTTTAGTATTTCTCATTATTAACATAAACCCAAAGAAAGTGATGCAGGCCAGTTAAGTAAAAATAAACTTGTAATTCATAGCTGCTTTGGTCCTTGAGCTTTCATTGCTTTATCTATTTACAGAAAATAATTTTAAAGGCATTTCCTACTCAGACAATCTGTACCAGTGAGATTATCTACATCTGCACTGTCAAAGGATAAAATAAAAAGGTCCTGAAATAGTTACAAACCACTCCTGCTCTATAGAGTTTCAGATTTTTCAGTGCCACAAAGTAGAACTTGAATACTTGGGATCATTAAAACATCATCTTTAATTGCATAATGCAATTATTTTTCAGCTAGCTTTTTTTGTGTGTGTGTGCTCAGAGAATAACTAAAAACAAGAAGGAAAAAACTCCAAGAAATTATGAGTGCTTTAATCTAGGGACCTAATTAAGGGCTTGGATCATGCAGGAAGACTTCATGAAATTTAGTCATGAAAAAGAAGATGACTTGAGGAAGACTAAACTGGGAATTGGCAAAAGAAGAATCTGTCCCATTCACTAAATGAAAAATCTTACGACTTTAACGAATACTGCAGGTATGATTTTGTCATAACATACTGCAGCTTTTTCAATTTTGAACAAGCTGTGTGGGTACTTTCCATATATTATGCACCTGCAAAATTGCATTATTTTAGAATATCTTTAGAAGAGAAATAACACAATACTTATCTTCTTTTTTTGCTGATTGAAGTTGTCAATAATGACACCAATGAACAAATTCAGGGTGAAAAAAGACCCGAAAATTATAAAGATGACAAAATACAAGTACATATACAAGTTGTCTTCATACTTGGGTTGATCTAACACCTAAAGGGAAAAAAAAGAGAAATATGATTCCTAAGAGTTCATGTGAAAATTTCAACCAAAAAAGTGGCAACCTTGCACAAAGTGCCACCAATATTTTTTATTTGGACAATATTCCTATTCACCTATATTAATATATTTTATTTCTATTCTACCTCTTGCTGATGGCACCTGGTAGTTTGCATTCAGTTGCCCACATTTTGTTACCACGAATCTCATACTCATTTTTCATTCTATTGTATGGATACAATTGCTTGTTTAGGACTTGTAGATAGACCTCAGGGAAAAAAAGATAATTTAAAATATTTGCAGTACTTACATCTCTTGAGTCAATAGCTGCATACATAATATCCATCCAGCCTTTAAATGTAGCCTGTAAACAGTACACACCTATTTAAGCATTCTAAAGACAGTTCATTTAATAATTTCCAGCAACTCAGTACAGCACCAGGAATAATTAGTAGCATTAGATTTACAAAGTGTTTTGCTTCTTGGTTTTGTATTCAGCTGCTCATCAGATATACTGCTGTGTTTCCCACTACTTTGTATTAGATATGAACATTTTAAACAGTAAGCATGATTAATTTATTTCTAATTTCTAATTAACAAAAATTATAGAAGGTGTTTTAGTTCATCAAATGATGTCAACTGCAAGAGCTATGTACAGCTGGGTGTAGAGCCTTATGTTGCCACCAGTTAAGACTAATATGTAGTTCCTCCATCCCAAGTCAGAAAGGTGGCAACAAAATGGAACTAAAAATTTGATCATCTCAAAAAAGGTATTTTTCTGTAATCAGACTATACATTGAAAGATTTTACCTAGTTTAGTAATTCTATGCTCTCAAATATAATATATTTGTGCTTTACAGAGCCTAGATGTCTCATACATTCTGAGATAAAGTAATAGGAAGTATTTCATGTGCATTGAATATTTAATATGCCTCATAAATGATGGCATTTATTGAAATTTTGGAGGTATTTCCTCTGCCCAAATTCTGTAAATTTTTATATTTGACCGTGAGGTGTAGATTGCTTCATGAGAATGTTTGAAACAGAAAGTAATTTACTCTGTTGTGGCAATTAGTTCCCTTTTAGATGTCCCTTTAAGGCAACATCTCCAAGTAGAAGGATACAATTGCAGGATACAATCAGGAATGGAACACTCATCCATGTTTTTTACTGTATCACCATCATCTTCAGATTTCATTTCTAGTGGAAGTTTCAAAAACCCTTTTTTTTATGCAGGACATGGAGCAGTTTGGCATCATCCTAAAGTGAACTTAAAATGAGAAGAAATTGTTCTCTCAAAGGAAAGGTCCTTTACACTTTTGGAACAGTGGAATACTGAAAAGAGCATGATTCTACTTAGATGAGAATCCAATGTACAGCAACTTTCACATCTTGGCGTCATCACGGAAAATACAAAGATCAGGCAATTAACAGTATGATGGTGAAATCAAAATGTAGTGTCAAAGGACCAATAAATCAAGAATAAATCTGAAACAAGTAGCAGTCAGTTGAAGGATTTAAAGTCCTTGCGGAATACCTGGACTGCAAGGGATAGGTAGATAAGGAGGTAGATAAGGTCTATTTATGTAATTACTAATACATGCTTAACTTGTTCTCTAAGGCTTTTAATGGTGAATACACCACAACCTTATAAAAAGCATGTATTCTGGCACTTCCTTTTATTATTTCCTAATGCTTACATCCTTCTGTTGCCATTTAAGACTCACTTGTCATAGCCATTACATATCTGGAGAACTCCAGGAATCACCTTCATGCAGCATTTCTTACTTTTTGCAAATTGATTGTGGCTGTCCTTCTTTTTTAGGTAGTGATCACTGTTCCTTCAATCTTCCCATGCAACTCCTGTTTTCCAGAACTCTGATCACTCTCCTTATTTTGCTCTGAGCTCTGTTGCACTAGTTAATCTTTTGCAATGGCAACCAAAATAGGATTCAGTATTCCATCTAACAAGGTCTAAATAGGGCAAGATGATTACATCATGTCTTACATTGCTACTTTTGCTTCTGTCCTGGTAAACTATTTATATTTTTTGGAATATCATGACTTGAAATGAGTACTTCAGTCTGAAAGACCATGTGAAAATAATGGGCAGACTTTTACTTCAGAAAGATGATCCGAATGATGGAGTGGCACTTGTGCAAAATGTGTGCTGCTGCTGCCTCAGATTCAGACTCATGATGATCTTTGCATATCATTCTCCAGGCAAAACAGAATAATTTTTGATTTTTTTGCAAATGTATTACTGTAGCCTAGACTAAAAAGAGTCAATGAAAAAAGATAGACTAATTTTAAAACATTAAGCTTCACCATCACCACTAAAGTACTGCACTATAAACAAACAGTACCTTTAAACAAGTGATAGGAAATAAAGCAGAATAGAGCTCAGCTGAACTGAGCTATATTATTATTATTGGTTTTGTTGTTGTTGTTAAAAAGGAAACTTGAAAAGAGTGTGGGGTGGAAAAGTAGAAATATAAGATACTGCTATCTTATGATTTCCAAAATGAGGTTCATAAAACTCTAAGATATTAAACATTTTGAAGAAATTAAGAAAGAGAGTCAAGATATCAGTGAAAGCATTTTTCTACTGTAGATGCATAGACCTGCTTATATTTATCTGCAATGTCTTCTCTTTAAGAGAAATAAAGTATCATTTGTGTATTTTTGTATCCTGAAAGAAAATGACACAGAAAATGACCAAGAGATCAAATTATTAGTTTCCATTTTGCATATTCCCATATAAAATATATTGTATATTCTCAGTGACACTAAATCAGGAGTAATTAATTGATTTCAAAGATTACAGCAGTATAACTGAAGTCAGCATCTGTTCCAAAGGCTTTTTTTTTCTGCCAAGGAGATTTCAATGACACACATTCAAATGCAGATTCAAATGTAGTTATAAAAAACAACAAAACAAAAATCCTCCATCTCCTTTACTACTAGTAAAACGTTATAGATTTTTTTCCCTCTGATAAATAATTTCTTATGAAGTTGTAAGTCATGCTGGAGTTTTACCACTCAATTTCTTTACCAGAAAAAATCACCACGAAGATTCACATTCCCATTTGGAGATACAATAGCATCTTGCTTTTAAAATACTAACCTGTTGGAACTTTGAAAGTACCCTAAAGTTTAGGTCTTAGAATTCAGCTTCTGATTTTTTTTTACCATACACTTCAAGAGATGTGTTGGCTTACTGATATTAGTAGCAGTAGAGTGTAATATTGTGCTTTGTGGCTCGTTTGCCACATTTTATCCTGGTGACCAGGATAAAAGCAGGCCTCTGGGAGATTTACTTACCAAGGAATCCAAATACTACGTTCAAATAAAAAGGCATAAGGCCATAAAATTATCAGGGCAGATGCCACATCATTTTGTGTACACCAACCTCTTCCTCTTCACTCAGTGGTGCATGACAATTGTGAAGATAATTTCTCCAGCAGATCTGTCTCTGCTTTGATGCTTCTCTTTAGGGACAGAGAAATACTCAAGCAAGTTCAGACCAAGAAATGAAAAAAAGAATCTTGAAGATCTACATAAAACAATATGATCTATGCTATATTATAGAAGAAAAATAATCTTACATAAGAAATGTGTACTTATACGACTGATGGCATGAATAATTCTACTCCAACTTCAAACTATGTAAGAATTCTGGAAAACAGAATTCTTTGTTTGATCAACAAAGTCCATAAAACTTGGTTTTATCAATGACATGTATTGTTAGGCTGTATTTTTGGGCAGAAACAATTATAACATTGCTATAATACTAAAGATTTTCCACACAAAGATTTTCTTTCCACGAAAGAAAAAAAAACCCAGGAAATGTCAATAAAAAATTAGGTAATGTTCTTTTCCTCATTCAAGAAAGTCATTCACCAGCACTGCTGAGTAAACTCAAGAAAGAGCTTGTTAGAGAGTTCCTTTTGCTCAAAGTCACTATCACACATTTGCATTTTTTGAGCCCAGAATACTTCTTTCTGAAATCATCTCTCTGCTTTTGAGTGTTTCTGTGTGAAATAGATGTTTCTTTTCCATATCACTCTTAAAAAAAAAGGTTTCTGTGATGAACAGACTCATATACAGCAAGAGACATTAAAAAAAAGTTTCACAGTTTTTCATTTTTGTCTTTCCCAGAATAATAAGGCCCTCAGTGCCTTGGTTTGAAGTTCTTTTGGCTTGTTTTCCTTTTGATTTTTTGTCTTAAAAATGTTTCTAAGTTCCATTAGCATTCACTCCAATTTGTGATACAGATAGTAAGGTTATGGTTCTTGTAACCCAGAAAAGCTGGAGGGATTTACAGCATTCTTTGGATGACTCAAAGGGCATGAGCCAGAGGGCAGAATGGAGAATAGAAATAATGAAGAATAAGAGGAAGCTTTCTGTATTTATTTTCTAGCCTCCTGGCCTTGTATCAGTTATTCATGCACTGATACTTTTCACAGAAATTGTTTTAGAAAAATGACATTGACCTCCCTGGGGTTATTTCTCAGGTCCAGCACTACTAACAGTCTGTGCCTGAGGTTGTTGAGGTGCAGAACCAAATGAATTCAGTAGAAAGGCCATTAATGCTCACTTTAGGCAAACAGAAAGCATATCCACTTGCAACCATGGTTTTATAATCAGATTTTTTAGACTCAGTATATAATGTTAGGCCAACTGCTAAATGTTCAATAGCTTTATCTTTGTTTCTGACACAGTAATGTGTACCTCTAACTGAGTCATATTTTAGCATTTTGTCTTCTTTCTATTGCTGCAAGCTGTTTAGGAAGGACAGGAATATCTAGGGCTATGATATACCTATTCAAGTCTCATGTTTGTTTTGACATGATGGCTTTGGAGGCCTGTTCTAGAGTTCGATCCAAAGTACTTTATATATCAAATAGAAAATCACCTTATCAATCTTTTTTGATTGAGAAAGCAATGTAAGAATCTCAAACAGTTATGAATTGTGGCCTTGTTTTCTTGAAGGTGAAAAAACATGGATTCTTTACACTTCAATACATTAAGTGAAAGCCAAGCTGATATTATTCTTTCTCAGTCTTAGGGATCTTATGATTCCATAACTGCAAAATCACTCCTACTGGCTTACTTACCAAACCCTAAAAGATGCAGGGATGATGTTTTGTTCAGTGACAGAAATGCCCCTGTTTTTTTCTGCTACGTCACACAAAAAGTTCTTGATGACTTTACAAGCATTTTAGCAATACAGAAAAATTAAGTGCTGTTGTCATGGACATTCTACTCACACAAAAAATCCTCCATCATTATGTGGGGGTCTCATGCTCTTGTAAGATCTCTACATTGTAGATACTGCACAAACTAACATGCTTGTCCTCCATGAGAGCTAGGTCTCTCTGTGGTAGGTCTAGATGAATTTTTCCTTTGGAATTGTGGGAATGATTGGCAAATTTCTCCTCATTTGCCTCCCAAAAAATCCAATAATTTAAGAATCTAAGCCTTCATGTAAGGAAATATTTGTGTCTTTTCAATAAATAGAAGATGAAATAATGTATGCATAGCCAGGATACTGAAACCTGGAATAATGACTTGTGTCCCAGAGTAGAATAGTTTACTACTAGAAGGAGAGTTGCAAGCTACTTGGAAAGAGTTCTGGTGATGCCTTGTTTCTCCTCAACACCTGTAATGAAGCATTCTGACTCCCTGGGTGAGTAGACTTCATAAAGAAGGCAAAGAAAGTAAGTACTTAAAGTCTTCAGTTATCAAAATCAAATTGTATTCAGTTCAGTATTTTATTTCTTTAATACTATTGGTCCCTCTCCACTCTTTCATGATGTGACAGTAAAGTGAGGAATCATAATGAAATTTAAATGGACAGACTTATCAGTCTCACAGGTAAGATGCTGTATTATCTGGGAGAGGCAGTTCTCATTGCTCAGAACTACTGTTTTAGACCTTGTGCAGGACAATGTCCATACCACTGCTTCATTTTAATGATTTGTCTTACTGAAATTTTGTATAAACAACATAAAATCTGGAAACTTATTTAAAAACAACAAAAATTAAACATAAGATACTGCAGATTTAGATAGTAACCTCAAAAAAAAAAAAGCATAGAAATTGCTGAAGGTACACAACATAGGTAAAAGTCCAGCATTTTCTTGATTAAAGCTGGGTGAGATTGGTAGCTGCTTCACAATACACACATAGACAGTGTTGTGCCTTCAAATTTTTTATATTGAAGGCATAATCTTCTACTACCTCTCTGCATATATTTTCTTTCTTCTTCCCTCAGATTTTGCTAAATAAACTCTATGAGGTCCTTTTGCACAGAAGTATCATGAAAATATTTCATAGATTATAGTATCAAGTGCTATTTTTCTTTTCTTATTTCTCTTCTGAATGAGGAATTGCTTTTTAGATTAGATCTGCCCTGGTGGCAGCCACAAACCTGAGATGAGATTTGTTACCTGGAATTCTTTGTGACTTAATCATACCTATGGAGATTTTTTTTCCTCAGCAACGGGAAAACTTAAAATGTTTAGATACCTGAATATCATTCCAGGTAATTCTAGAAACTTTAAAAGTTAGAAGCGGTTAAGGGACTAAGGGAGTCATAAATAGGAAGTTATTTCATTAGATGTCCTGAGGATTCTTTATTCATCATAGTAGACTCTACTTGCTGCTTATGATGAAAAAAGTAATCAATTACCCATGTAGCAGAACTACTAAGTCACAGATAAAAATCATCAGGTAAATGTTTTGTCTCTTTGTTGCTAGAATTGCTTTTCACTACTGCTTATAAACAGGAAAAGGTAGATAAAGAGTGATCACTTACTACTTGAAGTAAAGAAAGATACCCAAATCCTACATTATCAAAGTTTACTTTCACGTTTTTCCATCGGGCACTTTGATTGTTTTTTATGAGTTCCTCGCACTGACTAAAATTGTTGATTTGGTCGACTTCAAACCTTTCATCAGTTGTGGTGTTAACACAGTAGTAGAACTTCCCAGCAAACAGATTTACTCCCATGATGCTGAAAATTAGCCAGAATATAAGACAAACGAGAAGCACGTTCATGATGGATGGAATTGCTCCTAAAAGGGCATTCACAACCACCTAGTACACAAATACAGGGGGAAAGAGAAAAGAGTATAAGCATATTTACAGCAATACATTTTTGTATACTGTTTCACCATTCCTTAATAAATGCTTATTCAGAAACTAATACTATAAAATTTAAAGCAGCGTATTAATAACTGTAGCATTGCACCATTCCTTTAAATTATTAACATTAGTACATGTAATGAAAAGAAAATAAGTGAGATAATGAAAATAACTAATAGAAAAACAAAAGAGAACATTTGGCAGTAGTAAGATGATGCCTGACACTGACTTGTTCTACATAAAAAAAAAAGTGCTAAATGAAAAATGTAGACATAATAAAGTTCTAAAAATGAATAAAATTATAGCTTAAAAATGTTTAAAGCAAAATGGCGACTTGTAGATTTGATCAACATAGTTTTGAAATTTAAGCTGGAAATACAAATGCCATGAATCTAGAAACTAAGCTCTACATAAAAGAATTATGCGCGAATTAAAGACATCACTTTATTGCCTTATTGTTCCATGCAAGATTATAACAAAGATTAATTTCTTTGTATACGAAAGCAAGACAGGTTTGCAATATGTGTCTACTTGAATCAACATAATTTATTTCAAGCTCCAGTCTTCTTGTTTCATTAATTAAGTTAGCAATACCCTTCATTTATCTAAAAAAGGATATAATTAGGGCTTCTGATTTTGCATTTTGAATTACTTTTGGGGGGATTACCTTCTCAGATATTTGCAGGCAAGATGTCAATATATCTTTTGTAGTAAAAAGGTGCATTTTTCTGATATATACAGAAATTAATCACATGTGTCTGTCAGACCTATCAAAACTTTTGTGATGAGCAATTATTTTTCCTTAAGTATCCAATTCCAGCTTCTCATTTACAAGTTATATTTTATTTAAAAGTTTACACTTTTTTCTTTTTTCTTCTGTAAACTTTTGGGACCTGGTAGGAATGTAAAATATGAAGTAGGGTTCTGACTTTCAGTAATCTAAGTTCTGCAGCAAGGCAGGAAAGGATTGGCATGGATATTGGAGTACATTAAGTTGTCTTAGTCCATCTCTGTTCCCTGCAATATTGATGCATTCTCCCCACCACCAACATAGTTGTGAGCAAGCTCAGAACTGCTCAGTCTTACTACCTGTATTTCACAGCCTCTAGAAGGTCTTTGTAAGAGGAATATTGTGGTTGTGTTGTCACTCAGCACCCTCCTCCCCTTTTCCTCCCAAATTATATGGCCAGCAATTAGGACCTGTTTAGAGATTTTGGGTAGAAATGTTGTTTTCAGGGCATATTTTCTTTTCAATTAGAATGTTCTCCTCCATTGCCAGACAGTAGAAATGGGATCTTTCTGTAGCAGAATAATCCTTTTCTTCTATAAAACCACTATTTTATTTTTTATATGTAACACTTTCTTATTTTTTTTATATTGCTTGTATTTTTGGTGATGAAAAGATCCCACTAATAAATCTGTTGCTATTTAGCTGCATGGAATTGAGAACAACATAAAAATTAGAAATGGAATTAGAAATTCTGAAATTTGTTCCAAGTCTGACCTGATCTATGACACTGCACTATTCTATTGTTGCTTTGAAATTCTAGGCCAGCTAGTGTTTGTCTTTTTTTTCCCCTACTCATAAAAATGTTCCAGATGTGTTACACTGATTGAATTCCTCTGTTTAGTCTTGATGAAAAACCTGAAAATAAAGATGTCAAGAAAGAAAGATGGGGATTTAGTTCTGCAACTCAAATGAATTAAGGTTACCTCTGCTCACACAAAGAATGGTTTTGCAAAAATTGAGTGCCTGTAGCAGTTACCTTTATAACAACCCTGACATCCATTGAATCACAGCACAGATCCAGAACAGGCAGCAGAATAATAACAGCAACAATAACTGTTACAACAATTATGAAGTGATAATAGTTGTAGAAAAAAGGATTTCTGCAAAATGCATCAGTGCATCTTGCACTTGATAATCTTTAGATGAACAGGTAATGCAGTCTCACCACTGAGACTATGGAAAGATCAGCCACATCTTCTTGGATAAAAAAGAGAACAGTTTCCAGCAACTGTTCCAACAATGCTTCCAACAACTTAATTCATACAGGTCACTGAAAATCCATCAAATGGTAATAATTTTTGGTCACTACTGACCTGGCCTGGATGCGAACTGGTGACCTAGAGATGAAAGGCTCTGTATCCTATTACCAACCCCTTGAGCTATCCAGTCCCCCTGGAAGGTTTTTTAAGAAAAGAAGAAAAGAAAATTAAAACTTTTAGAAGTTGTTTTGTGTTTGCATTTTTTTTCTGTTTGATTTTTCTTCCTCAACAGTGTTGAGCCTTACCGCTATCATATTTATTAATGTAAAACTGTATTGCTACACATTGGTCAGATGCTTGGCTGACTGTAAAGTTCTCCTTAGCAAGAGGTCTTTAATTTCTTCAACACATACAGTTGGACGTAATTGCCTTAACAGATTTTTTCTGTTTTACTTTTTTTTTTTAATATTTGCTTTGGGAATTAGCTGAGGTATCTTCAGGATAACCAGGACATTAACTTAATATATATCCAAGATTGCACCCATACATACACAGACAACACACATAAGTTACAGCAAATGGATAGAAGAAAGGGAGAACCAATTGAAAAGTAAACTGAATGCAGCAAAGGGGTCAATTAGCATTTCTTAATGAGTTAATTTAGCAAATAAAAATTGCCATTCTCATCTTGTTGGAAAGAGTCTGTAGAAGGTTAAAAGAATGTTGGCAACTACAGCTTTTATTTTTTGTTTGGTCTTAAAATCTAGATCAAATATACATGATTCAAAATGTGTTTTTTCTTTTAAAAGGGGCTGTTCTCTCAGGCCTATTTTCTGTTATTTTTTGATACAGAATATAGTGCCAGTGAATTGGAAAAAGACGTTTGCATAGCTGTTTCTTTGGTTTCATAAATTACCTATGCATTTCCTCAAGGCTGGGATGTTGCTGGTCAGGCTGACTCCAGTGAGAAAAGCTGCAAAAGCCCAAGTTCATTCTGCTTGTTCACCTTCCTACAGCTTCAGGTAGGTGGAACAGCAATAAGAACAAGTGAGAAGCAACATCTTATTCCTAAAAAGACAAAGGAGCTCTAGACTATTTTACATTTCAGTCAACATTCATCCAGGGAGAAAAAAAAATATCATTGTGGGAAATCATGTCTCCTCTAGAATAAAGCAGTATCTCATATACATATATACAATTTTTCATGTTTGAATTTACGTAACATCTTCCAGTATCAGATTAATATATAAGAGAATTACTGCAATACTAATTTTATGTCCTATCTTTAGTAATCCAAGCATTTTTCATGGCTGCTGTTTGTATCTTCTTTTGAAAAACTCTCCAAAGAAAACAGTACAAACCGGACAAAAAAATCAGTTTTGCTGTCAGAACTGTTCATATATATGTAGAATGAGGATTGCACAAAACACCAGCTTATCCCTGCTGTATGAACAGAATATAAGGAAGCTTTACTAGATTGACCCCTGCTGTGGGAGACATAGCTGAACACACAGTGAGATATACATGTATTCTAGTTGCCAGGGGAAAGTATTTTCCATGGATCCTGACACCTCAGCTGCCACAGACTTTCCAGGAATTCCTACATTGGAGCTGAGTAATGGATATATCAGAGCCTCCTGAAATCTGTAAACAAACAAGGAAAAATCTTTAGTAGTCCATATCCACTTTTCCCATGAGTTTTGCAGATTATGTGAAAAAGTTCCTAACTCTCATCCTGGTGCAAACGAGGAGGAAGTTACCATCTTTGGGATGGAAAGGGAGATGACAGGAATATGTGTGGAACATTTTTCTACTCAAAATTAAGAAGTAATTTATTTGCCTCCACTTGGAAGGTATCAACTTTGTAATTTTATGCTTAAATAGGAAAAGTTCCCAAAGAGCTGCCCGAGAGAACATTTGCAGTGAGAGATGGAGAAGTGAGCAGTGTTTGGATTCTTGGTGCAGCACACAGGTAAGACTGCTGGAATGGCAGGAGGTACACCATGAGTGGACACAGATGTAGGCACAGGGGACAACGGGATCTGCATCTACCACGTGCTCACAGTGAAGGACCTCGAGGACAACACACAAGGAAGTCAAGAAGACTCTGAAACCACAATGACTTCACCAAGTGGGTATCAAGTAACAGACAAGTGTATTCTCTCAAACTGTGGAAGAGCTGAGGCAAGGGAAGAAACGACATAGTACTGTATGTTAACATACAATAACTATCCCAGGCAGGGGATCAAAAGAGCATCTGAGGCAAACCATGAAGAAACCCCACCCCTTAATCAAAAAGATTAACTATCTGATGCTGTAATAATGGCTTTCTGCTCTCCCTAGTACTGTAAAATTGATGATGGAAACTGCTTTTTTCTGAAATTAGAGGAGCCTCTTCTACAAATCATAACACAGCAGAAGGTCAGTAGGATTGGAGGAAATGCTTATGGGGCTTAATTTAGGAGCAGCTGAGTCAGTTGAAGATGTTTGTCACAAAAGGAATGGAGGTAGTGGACCTGAGGGGCAGCAGACAGAATAAAAACATGGCCCAGTGCTCAGGATTAAGAGTGACCCTCAGCAGAGGCTCTGGGATTTCTGCCGCGGTTGTTTAGTGTGAGGTTTGGAGGTGCCCATGAAGGAAGATAATTGGCAATGCAGTACAGGAAAAATATTCCCACATAAGATACCCTGTCTCATCTGAGTGCATACGTGGGTTTGGATTGAAGATGGCTGTTGGGAGGGAAAGGTTAAACTGGAAGATTTGGTGAGGAGGGAATAGTTTCTCTCAAAGTGAACTTGCAACTGGGAATGCTAAGCATGTCAGTGCAGGAAAACTCCATTTATTATGCCTAGTGTTGTTTATCCTCTGCCTGTTTTGAGAAGCAAATTCCTGTCTAGACACAATACACTCTCACAGACATGCTTGAGCCTCCTCTGGGAGACAGAGAGCTCAATAAAGCCCAGCCTTGTGATAAACTGTGCATGCACAAAGCCCTTTCATACACTGGGGGAGGCTGTGGGCCCAGCTGTCCCCACAGGATGAAGTAACCCTAAGGGACCTTGTGTCCCATGTGTCTCTGCCTCCCAGCATTGCTGGCAAGGGAATGAAATAAATTTACTCTCTGTATCTGAGCTCTGTTCTGCTGGTTGCCCTGGCTACCTGTGGATTCACACTATGGCTATCAAAGGATTAAAGTTCTTTATAGTGAAAGGATAAAGTATACGTACTTTTCCACAGCACTGTTGGAGATGGAAATCTTATTCACAGATAATAATGAAAATTTATCCCATGTTATCAATGCTTATATCAAGTGATAAACATCTGTGATACTGCAGTCTAGCAGATGAGGACGGAACAGGAAAGGAAGAAAGAGAGAGAGGGAATTGAGAGAGAAATTGCAATAATTCCTTTACCTCAAAACTAGAAATTCTGTCATTGAATAGCTTGGAGTGGTACTCTGGGAAGAAGCATGCTGCATGTGCTGGGTGATCAGCTATGAACTGGCTGTAGAGGCAACAGTAAATGAAAATTGGGCGTACCTGTGAGAGAAACTGCAACCTACTTGACATGATCCAAGCACTTGTTACGGAGGAATGAGGAGAAATTTTAGATTTTAGGAACCTAAAAATGTTGAATAATCTAAGTAATTAAAACTTGCTCATTTCCAATTAATTACTCCTATTTTGTCTCAATGGATTTTTGCAAGAAACTAATTTTCATAAGTTTGTCCCACAAATGAAAATCAGAGTGGCACACCATGCACCATGTTGATAGGAATGTATGATCTATATATTCCACTAACTACATGCTATTGTTCCAGTATTTACCTGACTGCAAAATAAGCCAAAAATGAAAACAAAAATCCCAACCCAAAAAATCTCAACCCCAAACAAAAAGCCCCACCAAAATGAAAATCAAACGCCTCCACCCTCCAGATGAAAAAATTTAAACCCTAACACTCCTAAAACTGCTTCTATTAAGGAAGAATTTCCCTTAACCCAACTTAAAGCTGTTGTCCTGTTGCCATTTTTGTACATCTGAGAAAAGTCTGGCTCTGTCTCTTACCTGTCTCTAATCTTCCAACTCAAATTACAGGCAATCAATGGATTTTGCCATTACTAGGCATAGAATAAAAAAACTAGTTTCTACTTTTCCTACACAGTTTGCCCTAATTCCATGTGTGTTCATATATTTTATTTTTAATGACATTACCTAGGATTATGCAAGGTCAGAATTAAGTAATATTTTGAAAAATGTTTAGAA
The DNA here is from genome assembly GCF_028018845.1 of Melospiza georgiana. NCBI lineage: Eukaryota > Metazoa > Chordata > Aves > Passeriformes > Passerellidae > Melospiza > Melospiza georgiana. The sequence goes on along the minus strand of NC_080436.1, from coordinate 22,548,198 downwards.
AAGTTTAGGAAATTTGAAAATATAAAAACTTCCTTATTTTCGCATATAAACTAATGTTTATCTTTAAGTCATGATCACTAAAAATTAGCAAACCAAAAGTTTGGAGAAGTAAATTTATTGTGGAGGCCCTGGGGGATACAAATTATGAGGGACTATACTATTTTTTAAATCAATTTTAAAAAAGTAAAAAATAGGAAGGAAACAATGAATTTTGTCAGTGTTAGGCATGAGAAGCATGTTGTGTGAACCAATTGAAAAAAATTATTTATGACAGTGTCTTCAATTTTTTGAGTAAAAGGAAGACTGTATTGGGAATATACAGTGAAGATTATTAGAAAAGTACCATTTAAAGCAATGACTGTAAAAAAAGTTGGACTTAACTGAGAGTGTGCAAAGTCAGGCAGGTGGAAAGGACCAAAGAGAGCTGTCAAGGAGTTACAAGTAAATCTTAGTCTGAACAATAATGAGCAAATAAAGCTGAAGTAAGAGATAAAAGGTCTCAGGGGATAAGAAAATCACTCCCTGAACAAGACAATTGCTGTATTTTCCACTTTTCTGTAACTGTTAGTGTACAAGTGCACCTGACTGGAGAATGCTTATCATAGTGAATTTTGTCTTCAAGGAAAGGAAAATACTTTCTCAAACAATGCACCACTATTTTTATAACACTTGGTGCTGGAGAAATTTCACTCTATTGGGTGGTGAGTTTATATCTTGGAATGCCACAATTGTTAGCAGAGAGGTTCAACTAGGTGATTCTGAAGTTCTGTTCTAGCTTCAATAAAAAAAATTTAACTTGTTTAAAGTAGCAACACTAGCATTTGTTATTCACGTAACAGTCTCTTAAAAGCAAGCTACACTGTTGGATTTAACAGAAGATGAGGTTCTGGAGCAGCCTGATTCTGTTTCTCACCAGAAACGAAGTATGCAAAAAGTACTTTTGAAGACAATATAGAAAAAAAGACATAATTTTATATAATGTTTTATAAAATAAAATAATTATCTGCCAAGCAATAAATTACTCCATTAGTTTGAGAAAACTTGGTAAATATTGTAAAGAGACATGAGCATGAAAACAGAGCAGTTATCTGATGTGGCAATAGTATCTTTGTATTTCACTAGATGCAGTAAAAAAACCCCAACTTCTTGCCCTCCTTGTTCCATTAATGAAATGTTATCAACTTTTACATGCTCTGTAATATTTTCAATTAAAATGCAAACTATATTATGTATCCCATTCAAATTTTTTTAAAATTTTGATCCTAACAGTAAGGGTGTTCTGTAAGATGCAACAACTACAAAACTGGAAAAAATGGTATAATTTTCAATTACATAAAGTAACTCTTCAAAAGTTCTCTTCTTATTGTAGAATTACAGTCTAAAAAATACTAAGATGTTTCCTGTATGATTGGTGAACATCTATATAGACAGATTTCAAAGTAATGTGTGAGTGATTTACTTATTGTAACATATAGGGTGTTTTAAATTACACAAGAAACTTAAATTGCAATTATATAAATATCTGTACTTGTGACTATTCAGATCACAGTATTTTGGAGTGTATTTAATGTATTAAGAGTTATATTCAAAAATTTCTTTAGGTTGTTTTGAGTATATTCGGTATAAATTGGGTAACAGAGTAAAGCATAGATATTCCAAAACAATATAAAAGCCAGATTCAAAATTTTAAAGAAAGCCATTTTTTAGCTCAGTTAAAAAACAACTAAAAATCTTGAAATAGCTGAAAGAAATACCCATTTGCTCATTTTCTTGTTTTTTCTTTAACACTTAAATGTCAAAGAGTTATTTCCTAAGATTTAAAGCAATTGAGAAGCAGTGGAGGATGAATATATAGAATCTACTTGTACTGGGATTTGCAGATGAGGTTGTCTCTCCTCCTAACCCTTAGTTTACAAGGTAGTGATTAGTCAGACTGTACTCATTAAGGGTAGAAAAGGGGGAAATACTGTACCCACAATAGAGGTAAGGGGAGGAACCAGTGGTCCACCCCATCCAAGCTGAAACGTATCCTATATGAAATAGAAATATATAGCCTGTTATTAGTTGTGAATCTGTAATGACAGACACTTGATGCTATGTTTTATAACTCAATTACATGAGAAATGTTTCTTTCATACTAGTGAAGTTTTGAGTACTCTTGAAAATGCCTCATTGCCACTTTCCTGGTAAAGGAATCTAAGGAATAGCCATTGAATTTTAGAGGAGATTTAAGATACCAAATACTCTAATTTAGATTTTAAAAGTTATGAAATTGGACTGGAAATTTGAAATACAGTAAATGTTTTAAGCCATCAGCCAGAAATATGCATAAGGCATGCAAAACTGAAAGTGCAAGTGGATTTCAGATTGTTTGCTGCCTTCTACTATTTCTCTAATAAATCAAGCACGGCATGACATGCTTTATTTTGTGAAGTTAGACACAAATGCATGCTTTATTGTCACTTAATTCTCTAACTCAGCAAAGCAAATGTACTCCATATTCTACATTTTCAAGTAGCATACCAATTCAGAACTAGCGCAAAAGCATTATACTGCAAGTACTAAAAAGCTAAACAAAAAGCAATGGGTATATTCAAATCTCAGTTTGCAGCTACTTCTGCTTAGTACATACACTAATTGAGATGAGAATATAAACCCTAAGACAGAAATTTAAATTAAATTAAAGCAATCCTTTACTTTGCCTTCCAGCATCTGGGTGGAGTTGGTTTTGAGATTCAATATAGAAAGTATTAAAATTTCTCAAAATTCAGTATACTATACTATACTATTCTATACTCTACTATTTAGTATTCTATACAAAATTCAGCAGATATTCTAAATGCCTTTAATATGGCAAAATTCACTTCTGTGCTTAAGGCAAGCACAAGCTATGGACTGCCTGTACCCTATTTTGCTGCAAGTGATTCATGTTATCTTATACTCACTTTGGAAAGAGAATTATGAAATAGCACAATTATAAAATTAATTGTAACTAAAGAGTATAGCTGAAGACTTCTAAGAATGTAACTTAAAATCTGAAGTGTGTTTCATGTTTAGGCATAACAGAATAATCATTAGTATATACTGACTGTATAAAATGCTGCACTTCTCCATTCATCAGAATGAACAACTTATTTAAGAGAAACTTTGATTGAATTAAATTAGTTGAGTACTTGGCAAATTGTTTTACAAAATGATGCAGAGTTTCTTATATCCACAGCCTCTTGTGGAATACTTCAGATATTTTACATTTTCAGTGCAAAATTTGCACAGTTTTGAAGATGGGTAAATATTAAAATTTAAATACATGCTGAATAAAAGCTCTGTTTTATCACAGCTCATTGTAGGTATGAGTAACATAAGAAATCCAAGAGGGCTGTTTTATCTTTACTTTCTGCAGACAGAAAAAGAATCTTTTTTTATGAACTCTTTATGAAATTACCTTGGTTTCTGAGAAGACTTCAATTTGACTATAGTCTTATGAGCTGGTCAATTATTTATCATTTGAATCTTTTTACTGTTCGTGAGTCATTCATAAAGTAATGCCAACAACTGTCAGTGAGCTGTTTGGAATGCTTGCCAAGTGATTTGGAAAAAAACCACTATTTCAGAAGTGCAAGGAGTTACCATAAGGCCTCTGTATATTTGGCCAGTCAAATCTGCCAAGTGACTGGAATCAGGCACTTCATTGACTGTCATTAATATTGGACGACAGAGCTGAAGCCTATTTGCTTCTCCAAGCTTCTCTGTGATTCCTAACCAGTAAATTGCTCATGAATTATTCATGTTGTGTAGCTGAAATTCTATCATATGATTGGGCTCCTGGCAGAGTTTCATAGTTATTCAGCAAGCAGTAGGGGAAAGCAGTAAATAGAATTCAAATAACAGGTATCTTAATAACAGCTTCTTTATGCATGAATATCCTAAATCTTGTAAGTGGAAAATTTACTAAGGCAATCATGTAAAGATACAGAAAAATGAATAAAACATTTGGCAATCAATTTTAACATCTTTTTAGAAATGGTCTTTTCGTCCAATGTCATTTTAATAGCTGCATTTTTTTTCCTCCCTGCATATTATCTGTACTGGTCTCCCAGTCCTCCTGCAGCTGACCAGAACATCATTAAAAACATAAAGCTGACAGCAGTTTCCCAACATTTCTCTGCACAAAACCACACACATTTATCTGAATGTTCATGAACAGTATGTACAAAGAAAGACAAAGAGAAAATGGCTAAATCAAATAGTTGCATATTCTGTGGTACTTGACCAGCTCTTACCCTGCTGAATATCACTTCATGAGTTTCATATAAGGAGAAAACTGTTACAAGTCAATTTGCTGCATGAAGCTGAAGTTTATTAATTCAGTAATCATTGCTTAGCAATGTATTTTCTGCTGCATTCTGAAGTGAAGATAGATAATCTGCTGAATACAATTTCAGGAAAAGAATTTGAAGCCTCAGTTTGACTTCATTAATCTTAGATTTTTTTCTAAAGATTTTGCATTGTTTCCTCTTATGTTTCCATGACACAGGAAAAAGCATTCTCTTAAAGCATATTTCATTGACATGCATATAGAGTTAGTTTGTATTCAGTGGCTTTAAGGAACAGAAGGTATAAACAAATGAAAAAATAAGTCAAAATGCCTTCTTGAGTGAGATGAATAATAAGCAGGGCCTCTAAATTACTCAGAGTAACAAGAAATAACTTTATATACATTGTATTGAATATTGAATAGCGATTAGTTGAAATAAAAGAAGCATTTACCTGACAAAAAGAATAACTTCATAGAGGAATCAAATAACTTGATTTGCTTTTTAAGTCAGCCAAACTCAGAAATAGATTTAAACCACTAACAGATATAAATGTATCTGTAGTATCATCTGATGAAATTCAATGGGGTTAGATTAAAGGGAGTTTATAGAATATAATGAAAAATGAAGAAGTTCAATTTCTAGGAGAAAATATCTTTTTTAAGTAATGCTAATGATTCCTGTATAAATATTTTGATATATCTATCAGTAAATAAATCAATACAATTGTGTTACGTTTTATTTATTATTAGCACTCTGCTAAGTGAGTTCATAGTTGGCAATTTCAAAGACTCATATGAAAAACTCCTGAGATTGGCTAGAAAGTAAAGTAACCTTAATGAATATAAGTTCTATGTGATAACTACATATGGATTTAGGTGAATGGATGAAGCTTTTTGCTTATCTGTTAGTAAAAGATATGCGATAAAAGATAGTGCAGCCTCTCTGCATGGACTTGTCATTCCTTGTTGTGCATGCATGTATTCTTTAGATGCATGCATAGTTTCAGACACTTTCACGTGTTCTTACCCTCATGCCTTCAAATCGTGACAAAGCTCTTAGAGGTCTCAAAGCTCTTAGTGTCCTAAGGGACTTAATGGCACCAAGTTCAGAGTAACCCAATGCATTTGCTGTTAAGCTAACCAAAGAGACCTATATGAAAACAGGAAAGTAAAAATTATTATTATTATTATTATCACTACTTTACATACCATAGATGTGAGATATACACTTCGTTAGAAGAGTCTAATTTTGGATCACTTTCTTCAGGAATAGGGAGTCTTTCAAGTTAAAAAAGAAGAAGAAGAAGAAGAAGAAAGAAGCAATATGAAAGGTGAATAGATAAACAAACAAACAAAATTATCATAACTAAAATCTGGAAACATTAGTACTTCTGAATTTCATCCTTTGCTACTGATCTGAGGACATTTAAAACCACAAAACCTGAATTATATTAATCTCTCCTTTTTACCAATTTAGGTATTGGTCTTATTTTTTCTTTGTTTTACAATACTGTTGGGATCAGTAATTGTGGTTGATAATGCCATTTGATTGCTCACAACTGAAAAGGAAGTGATTGGAGTTTATATTGAACTACATGTGGACCACAGAACAACATTGCTCCTCTGAAAATTGGTAAAAAGGACTATTTTTCTTATAGGCAGTTATACTGACAAATCCTTTTGCCTGACTGCTGAAATTCTGAGCTTTACAAGTTGAAATTAACCTGGAATATGCTGTTTCCTACAACCTTAGAAGGACGGTTCCATTGGTGGAAGAATTTGACAGGCCTTTAAATATTCCATGTCCCTACATTACCTCAGTGCAAAATACCACATTCTCCACATTTGCTATGGCTCCTGTCCAAAATATTACTTTTTGTTTGTTTCCCATTTCCCCTAAATGTTCCCTCATTATGCTGTTCTAATTTCTTAACTATTTATTGGGCCAAAAATAGCATAATGTTCTCATATACTCTTTCATTATAAAGAACAATGTGTCAGGTAAAGAGAATTCTAGGACTGTGCTCATACTTAAAAACAAGCATTATATGTGCATTTTTTAGCTTTTAAAAGTTAATAGCTTTTCTGAACTTTTCAGCAGCTCTAGCAACCACAAAACTTGGTTCTTTTGAAATCTAAATTTCTTTTTTCCAGCACATTCATTGTATTACTGAAAACTTTCAAGTTGCCATAATCTAAAGGAAAATTAAAGAAAATGCCCACATGTGTAAGTCCAGCATTTGTCAGGAACTAATTCAGACACTTTAATATGTACTACACCTTCACATGATGTATTAACATTTTCACATTCACAAGATGGCTGTTTGGGATAGTATGATTTAAATAAGGTCAAATATTAGAGAAAATTAGTTAAAAAAATGAACAGCTGCTTCTGTTTGCATGTTTGTTCAAGCTTTTTTGTTGGAGGCGTCACTTAGGTACCCATTTTGAGAATTTCATTACTAAAAAGCAAAGTTTTTTCTGAGAGAGGGTACTTTCTTTGTATGAAACATGACTATCTGTAGCTGTATATGTGGAGTTGAATCCTCAATATATTTAAACTACAATGTACACAAATAAAAAATGTTGTAAACACCCATTAAAAAAAAAAAAAAAGAAAAGAAAAAAAGAAAAAACTGAAGAAAATTAATTGTTCTGATGCTCCAAGGCAGGATGACCTCTTTCAACGGCAGTGTTGGGATAAAGCCCCTAGCTGCCTGGGGGATCCATGCAAGGTCCTTCTGTTCAGCAAGAGGATTCCAGTTTCTCTTAACATAGCAAGGCAGTGCTGCAAGCATGAAGTGAAAGACCAAGAAACATGGAATTTTTCTAGCTGCCTTACTTTTCAAATTAAAAAGTAAACTAGTTGGCATTAATAGATATTATCTCTGCAAAGAAAGCAAGTTAAAAAATTACCAGATAAATAGAAAAGTGTCACTAGGAAATGCACTACGTACATCGACAATTAGGAAGTCCAGCCAGCACCAGGCATTAGTAAAATATGTTTGGTAGCCATAGGCCACCCACTTCAGCAGCATTTCCAGAATGAAGATGTAAGTGAAGACCTTGTCAGCATATTCCAGCATGGTCTTGATAGTTTTACGTTGTTCAATATATATGTCTTCAAAAGCCTGTGAGTATAAACATTCAAAGACATGTTATTTTTTGTTACTGCACATGCTTCAGGTTGTAGCACAACAAACCAAAAAGGCAACAAAAAATGGCAATAATATTCAAGAAATGGCAAGGATATGTCATTTTTATCTAATGCTTCTTTTTCTGGTAACTCAGAATATATCTGGTTTTTCCCTATGGAAATATATTTTCCAGCTCTCAGGAGGAAGAAGCAGATATTACACAGCAACCACTACACTGGTCAGAGATTTTTTAAAGTGTGTTTATTTATTTATTGCTGATAGTGAATTATTCTTCTCAGATCATATTGCATATTGACAAATAGAATTGATTCTGCCAAGTGTTGTGCCTGAACTGAATTCTATGAAATCATCTGGCTTGTATGTAGGTAGACCCAACTACAAAATCCAGGGCCTTAGCTGTAAAATTTGGAGGACAATGACAATACAAGTTACCTTTTGTTTTTTAAGTCCTCTGGCTTCCTGAACATTTTAAGTTATAAATCTTAAAGTAAGTTCTTCCTTTCTTAAAAAAAAATCTCTCTTAAATCAATTACCTTCTTTATTATTCACATTTTATTAAATACATAACATTTCTGAGCTCCTTGCAATGTTATTTACACTTTTTGTGTTCTCATTTTTAGGCAATTGAAAAAACAAATAGCTCCTGCTTTTCATTATTTTTTTTCCCTTTAATTGCTTTCGAATTTCAATTCTGATATTATTTCTTATGAGACTGACTGATTTTATCAAGCTGAAAGAACTGGAATGATCTGCTAGCTTGCAAAGATTTGGATTTTTTTTATATTAACATTCATTTTTACTCAGCCTGCTTTTGAACCACTTGACATCTGTCAGTTCAAGTAATTGGTGTTTGTATATCAGACATCAAGCTAAGGTCTGTGTAATTCTGGTTGCTTGCATCGGGCACTGTGGAACCTGACACTCCTGTACTCACTAAAACTGGGAAGTCAGCACTTGTGATTTCCTGTGGGATGCCAGAGGCAGGGAGATGTCTGCGCCCTGCCCTGCCCTGCCCGCTGCATTTCCTGCCCCTGGTGACAGTGACACCTGTCTGGAGCGTGGCCTTGGGGTGAATAAGGGATGCAGAGCTGGTGGGTACAAAGACACCTCTTCACTGCCACAAAGGACTTCAAAGGGAGAGCAGAGTCTCACATCTCCAGAGGCTTGGGCTAATCCATGGTCTTTGAAACGTTTGCACAAAATGAAGGTTCTTTGCATGACACACCTTAGGCTCACAAGCACAAGGTACTAACATTGTGGGATCTTTTCTCAAACTTCCTCTAAATACAGTTATAGAAATTCACCTTTTTCAGATCTCCTTCCACTACTTTTCTCATGTCAATTTCTTGTCACTGAAGATTTTCTCCACTTAATTTTATGGACCAAAATTCAATGGTGTAAACTTGATCTTTTTTTGTTACTTGGAGGATTTTATATGACAGGGAAGGTGTCACATGGCATTGCATAAAAGTTGTTTTTCTGATGGTTGTGTCAATATTGTTCCAAACAAAAGCAGAATAATTATTAGAGATGTAGCTGAAACTAGTGATAGATATTATCATAAACTGCTAACAGGATTAACAGTATTTTAAAGTGTTGGCAGTGGTCTAATGAGCTTATAATACAATTTTGAAAAGCAATTTTGTTTATTATGTAGGAAGTTAAGTAATTTGCCAAAGGGTAATTAAATCTGTGATGGTAGATGATAGATATGCTGTGCATTATCTTACAGCAAATAGTTTGCCTAAGAAATATCACCTCAGTGTATTTATACAGGCTCACTTTAATTTAAAAATTCATCTATAATTTCTTTATTCTTCGTCATTATTTGTATTTTTTAAAAGACATATTATTGTTAGGGTTTATTTAATTTATTATTACAGATTTTTCTTATGGTTGGCTTCCCTTCATTCTGCCCTTGCATGATTGTTAGAGCAAGTTCATGTTTTTTGCAGATGTCCCTTCAGTCTACATAAGTATGAGTCAGGAGAAGCTGAATTGTAAGTCTAAATAATCAACTCTTATTCTTAGAAAGGAATCAAAAAACCCCACGCAGTCTTATCTTTTTTTAGGGTTCAAACACACAGCATTTATACGACTAGATAAGCCAGCCCTGGCCCTTGCAAGGTGTTTTGAACTGTTTGTGCCATTACAGTTCCAAACACTCAACAGTGACAGTCCTTTTCCCTGAGCTACAGCAGTAAACAGCAGAGAAAGGAGGGAGCACATTCAAATAAGAAAGTTTACATGTTCTCTTCTTCACATGGGGTTTCTCTCTGCCTGAGGCATATCCCTGCCACTTCCAGCAATGGAGGTAGGCTCTCTCTAATCACTGATGTCTGTTCCTTTTTCTACATGTTGTTCAGAAGAGACTGTTTTTGCTGTTTTTCCCAAGACCTGAATAAAATTTAGTCCTACCATTTGAAGGCATGGAATTGTGTTAAGTTAAAGCAGTGTTAGAAGAGACAATTTCAATGAGTTTTCTGCCAACATGAAAACATTCCATCCATGTTTTACTTACCAGAGCTCCACTACTGAGGAGAATCATAAAGACAATGAAAGTCTCAAACCAGTTGTGTTCAACAATCCTGAAGCAGGTTTTTCTAAGGTTCCACCACTGCTTTCCTCTCCCTTCTTCTATACTTACTTGACAGCACTTGAACCTTCTTACACAGCCTTTAGAACATTGCATGTAATGAGAGGGGAAATAAAGGAGAGATTTTGTTGAGTTGCATTAATTTTGGTTATGTATTCTGTTAATGATACAATGCTATCTTTACTGTGTTATTTAGTAAAAAACTAATAGATTTTCACCTAGATAACCTTCTTTTTCCTCAAAGAAAAAACAAAAAAACATTGAGACTATTTGAATTGTCAATTAAATGAACAAGTGAGAAGAATGCATTTCTCATTTATCAAGAAGTGATCAATACAGTGCACACAAAAAGATAAAAGTCCATCAATCACAAAGCCAAATTACAAAATACAAAATAAGAGTCAAAATATACAAATTCATCCAAATGTCAGGTAGGTTGATGCAGTAAGATATGGGCTAATGATATTAAACTGTACCTTCTTTTGTTCAGGATACTCAATTCAGACAATGTTGCATTCATTGCATGAAAAATTCTAAGCCTCTTGTCTGAGCTCTGAGTTTTTCAGTACTAGCTAATTTCTCTTATCTTGTGCCCCTAATTTATTTTACTCTTTTATGATTTAGCTGCTGAATTTTATGTAGAAAAATACTAGTAATAAATAATGGTATTTTCCATGACAAATCCTCGACTGTTACAGTACTACCTCTTACAAGTTCAATGTAAATTTCTAAAGAATGATGTGATATCATGTCCAGAAGTAATCCAACCTGACAATAGCATTTATTCTCCAATGCATAAATCTAACTTTTGTTTACTGATACCAGAAATGGCATTTGTATCCTTATATTACTGTTTTAAAAAATATTTCTTTCTCCACCTCCTTCACATGCACACATCCATAAGGGCTCTCCCAAGCAAATGTCATTGGAAAAACATTTATGACCAGATTAGGGTTTTATTGAATTATGGGCCAATAGAAGGAAGAATGAAAGATGAAGGAGTCCACCAGGTTAGACTGTTCTTTTTCCAGGTGGCACACAAGGCTCTTCTTTCTCCTTTTGCCAATTTTTAGAAGATTCATTTAGCATTTTTCACAAAACCATCTAGGTGGAGTTTTCATTTATCATTAAACAGCTATTTTAGTAATGTGTACTTTATAAAGCACTTAGGTATCTATGAAGAATATTTTTAAAGTGTGTTTACTGTTACTAAACTCTGAAAGTACACTATCATACTAAACAAAACTTTCAATACCATATTTTTTCTTATTTTACAAATTGAGATACATTTCCAATAAAATGTTTTCTTAACTGTTTATCCAATACATAGCATAATTGTGATATCAGTTTCCATGTACTATATTATGGAGTAAAAGTACTACTGCTAATAATCAGAGCTTAAACACTAACAAAAGGGAAACGTGATTCATAAATCTTAATACTTAACTTACATAGAAAATAGTTCTGTAATTCTATTAATAATTATTACTACTGTTTTTCTCCTAGATACCTTCTGTAAAGCAGGCCTCTGGCTCCTGGGCTTCCTCAGGTTCAGCTTCTGGTTGTTCTTCTGCAGGAAGTCCAATATCAACTGTGCTGCCTTCAGATGAACTAGATGAATTTAACTTCTGTAAAGGAAAGAAGCATCACAGATGAACAGTAAATAATTTAAAGGCAAATACTATTTGATTCTGGAATATGTAAATTAGACAATGTTTTCGAATGTTCTAGAATGCAACATAAGTTAATTGTTGGCAAACATCTGAGAAATTTATACAGTCTGATTTTCCTCCTGTAGTGTATCAATCTATTAAGTAGAAGGTGTATCAGTAACAGATCAGACTTCAAATAGAATTGTGCTTTAAACTGAAAAATATGGGTAATGCTAAATCTGAGAAGATTTATGACCACAACAAGCCAAGTCATAATGATCTCTTGACCTACACAGAAATAATGAAGTTTTAAAAAATATACAGGAATTTGTAGTGTCTACTGAAAATCAGGTAAGAGGCTAAAAATAACTACATAAATGAGGTGGGAGCTCAGAGGAATGAGGAGAAAAAGCAAAGAAGGCCATACTTCAGGGGTTAGTAAATCCAGATTAAAATTGCTGAAAGTCCAGCTCAGAGTGAGGCAGAATCTGTTTACAATAAGGCTGAGGTAGTTTAAGCCCATAAAAAATTCAGACTGTGTTTTATCAACAAATTTTCAACAACATGATGACATAAAGAGACTGAGGCATAGGTTGGAAATCAAATTTTTAAAAAAAGGGGGGAAAAAGAATGCACTTAAGCTAATTCTTATCCTAAAAATCCAAAAACTTGTAACCACGTAATGTTCAGCTCGAACCTGGTTGCAATCTGTGTCTTTGGCATTGTGGTTAAAACTTGGGCAAAATTTTAAAGGAAATATACTTAAACATGTATGGCTAAACAAAATAATGAAACAACTGCAATACAGGTCACTGAGTCGAACTATGAACTCAGCACTGCCAAGACTACCAATAAACCATGTGCCCAGGTGCCACATCTTTTAAATACCTTCAGGTATGACAATTCAGCCACTTCCTTGGGCAGCCTATTTCAGTGCTTGACAGTCCTGTCAGGGGAGAAATTTTCCCCAAAATCCAATCTAAACCTCCCCTAGTGCAAATTGAGGCCATTTCCTTATCCTGGTCTTCTTATTTGGGGAAAGAGCCTGACCCCCACCTCGCTACAGCCTCTGCCCAGGTTCATCAGTGCTGGGTGGCAGCAGCCCTTTGGCTACTGAGGACAAAAAACTCCCCAAACACTAACAATTATTAAAGCAGTGGTAGCAATAAGTCAGAAGCGTCATAGTTTCAATGGGATAAAAGGTAACCCTATTCCTACAGGTAGCAGCACATCAGCAGAGAGCTTTCCTAAGCTTTCCTAAACTGAGTTTGTGTCTAAACAGGATCCATTCTCCCCTGATCACTCATAAACCAGCTGGTATCTTTCTATTTGACTGTCTGCTCTGTGATGGGTTGGAAGACTGGACAGCATGAAGGCAGTTGTGGAGAGCAGATGATATGTCATTCTTTTATTCTAAAGGATCTTTTTAAAATGTTTTATTTTGAAATTCTTCTTGCTGGGGGTGGATCATAATGTGCTGAAAGAAATTTTAAGAACCTTTATTGTAGCAGTGGTTCATAAGCATAAGTCAAATTAATTATAGACATTTTAGCTAATATTTAACATGAAATAATTATTAATGCTGCAGATATTAATTAGGAAGCAGGAACAACACTGTCTCTGAAATAAGTTGCTGTGGAGAGAGGTTGCTTTGTACACATCTCCTTTCTTGAAGGAAGATCCAAAAATTGCACTTAGCTTAACACCAAGTTTTTGCTGAGAGCACTAGAGGGCTCTTACACACACTGAAAGGATAGTGATAAAAAATTCAGCTACCCTAAAATTTGGTGTCTGAAGCACTGGTAGCAATACAGCAGTGGGACAGAATGATGAGCTATTCTGTAAAAACAAATTGCATTGCAACCAAAATGGGAACTACCTGGTTAAGGTTGAGGTTTCTCAAGCGAGAAAATTAATGTTGTTAAGTGTCTGAAAAGGCAATTTTCTAATTTGACTAAAATGGCAACAAAACAAGTCATTGAGGGTGTAGCTGTTTTGCAAATTCTGTCATCGAATCAATTTAAATTATTTTGCTAAAATAGCCACATACAAAAAGTTATGTAATGGAACAGTTATAGCTTTAATATGCTTTTTAAAATTACAGTTCTCAAAAAGGCTTTATATCAATAGTCTGCTTTAGCATTCCTTTAGCAACAGTAGATGTTTTCATCTGTTGGTACTTTTCAATTTTAACAACCAAGTGAATTTGAAGTATATGGGAGAGTCTATGGTTAAGACTTCTTTTTATGGGAATCTAGGTGTAGAAGAGCTGACAGTTTAAAAAAAGAATTCATACGTCTAAAGGAGTTACATAAACTCTTTATATGTTTTCTGTTTTATGTATGCTTTTTCAAGGGGCAGAGAGAAGATGTATCACACTCCTCATGGGACCCTTTTCACAGAAGGCAAACAAAAATTTCTGGTGGAATAACACTGGGGCAAAGGCACTGTCCCCTACAAGTTGTTGTAACTACCATGTAGACCATGCATGGTTTTTATGGATTAGTTCAGTCTTCCATTACATGGCCTCTTATCCCCTCTAGGAGGCTGTAATTTTTTAACTCTTTCTCACACTTCTGTTCATCAAGAATGAAGTCCTCCTTATACACTCATTTATGCCTATCTACAAAGAAATGTCAAGATAAATGATTAAGAATGGAATGCACTGGCTTATGAGAAGTAAAAAAACCCCTAATCAAACAAAATTCCACATAGCAAAGACACTCAAAAGATCAGAGAGAATGCAAAAAATATCTAAATACCTCTTTGCTTTCTTCCAGGTCTGATTCACTACTAAATTCTTCTGTGTTTAGATTTTCAAAGTCGGATTCACCCACAGCAATGGGCACTGTCACAGTGAGGCTTGGGTTGTTTATGAATGACATGTAATCACTCTCATCAATTATATATTTTTCCACACTGCTGCCTGTGCCTATACCACTGGTGGTTCCATTTGCATCTTTAATATAGTCATGGTCCTTGCTTAGTTCCACGGTTGTATGGTTAGAAATACAGCTATTTTTGTTGTTTAAATCTTCAAGTGGCTTGATTTCATCTAAAGCTTTCTGTTTTTTAACAAAGGCTTTTTGGATAAATTCTCGTGCTTTTCTCTTCACATAATCTATGCCTTTCTGCATTCTTGCCACAGCAATCTGGAGATTGTTCATTTCATTATCATCATCTGTCACAGCAAGGTTGTCTGCACTAAATGAGCTCAAGAGCAAGGCCAAAAATAGGTTCAGTACCTGCAGAAAGATTTAAAAAAAGATGTTATAGACTTTATTTTTAAAAATTACATTTATTTTATTTTAAAAAGTCCTATTATTGACATCAGAGACTAAAATCCCAATAACTCACCATAACCAAAAGAGTACCATCAAAAATTTTTCTCTTCTCCATAAAAACCAAGTTTATTTCACTTAGCTTAGGTCCTGCTCACTATTCAAAAATATTTGTGCAACTGACTAATATCCATAAATGTGTCTTGATTTCCTCACAGTATGTAAATATTTTGGTGTCAAAACTTATAATCTAAAAATGGAGCTATCAGACTTGCTGTTCAGTATCATTGAAAAATTTAATTTAGCCCATCTCACAACAGAAATTGGATTATTCAGGTGACTAATAATTTGGTATAAATAATAAAAAAATCCACAGCAAATTGTTTCTAAAGAACCCATATACTAAAATTATTTGGAGCACAAAATATTTTCAAAGGGCCAAAAGAGAAATTAGTCATATTCTTAAGTACCTGCTCTGACATTCTTAGGATTTTGACATGGCAGAATATTTTGTTCTCTATCCAAAAAAGCTCTTAAGCTTAACTTTAAGCATTTCTTGAAACCACCTGCTTAAGTGCTTTGTTGAAGCAGAGCCAGAGCACTTAGTTCACTTCAGGACTGAGACCACTCTCTTGCCAAATCATTTTTTGTTAACACTTTGATTACTTACCACTAGGTTTCCAATCACCATGACCATCATGAAGACTGTAAGGCACATGGCTTGGCCTGCAACCTCCATGCAGTCCCACATGGTTTCTATCCATTCCCCACACAGCACTCGGAATACAATCAGGAAGGAGTGGAAGAAATCTTGCATGTGCCAGCGAGGGAGCACACAGTCACTTGCAATTTTGCAGACGCATTCCTTGTAGTTTTTCCCAAAGAGCTGCATCCCAACCACAGCGAAAATGAACACAATGATGGCCAGCACCAGGGTCAGATTCCCCAGAGCTCCCACGGAATTACCAATGATTTTTATCAACATATTTAGTGTTGGCCAGGATTTTGCCAATTTGAAAACTCGTAACTGGAAGGAAAGAAAAATATTGTTAGGTGAGCCAGAAAGATACAACAATATTTTAAAGTTAATTTGTGGAAGGATATTGCTGCAAAATATGCCTTTGGTTGGATTGTTCAAAGGGTATCATCTTGTCTAAAAGCATGAAGATGGAAGTTTCCTTCAAGAAAAATTTGTAAAATTGTAATTTGATATTCTCAAAGCATAGCTTTTGCTGAAGACCAAAGAAGCTACTGATTTGAACTTAAAATCAAGGGCTCACTGGTTAAAATAATCCAGACAACTTTTCAACCAGTGTTTGTAGAGATCTGTTCCTGTGATGCCAATCAGAGCATAACACCTGTATTGAGTCAATTTATGTCTGCATAGTGGGATGTTTAAAGTGTGTATATACAATGGATACATTGGGATTAGGCCCAGGGCACCCACTGCTATCTGTTTGGATCTCTAACAATTTCCACTGAAGACTGTAAGGTACCACAATTAGTAAGGATTTGTGCTAATGAGACTCTCCTCAGGATCAATGTCATGGCAAACATCAATCAAAATTTTTAAGACAAAAATAAAATTATTTTCATGAAGCCACATTGAAAAATCAGTACAATTGAAGTATATTTACCAATCTGAATGACCGAAGAACAGATAGTCCTTCCACATCTGCAAGACCAAGTTCAACCAAGCTAAGGGTTACAATAAAGCCATCAAAAATATTCCAGCCTTCTTGGAAATAATAGTAAGGATCCATTGCAATTATCTTGAGAAACATTTCTGCTGTGAAGATTCCAGTGAAGACCTGAGTTCAAAGGGCAGTTTGTTATTACAAGGTGAAACAATACTCTGGTTCTAGTTTAATTCAAGCTGTCTTCTCCAAAAGCAATACTTAAAAATAGCTATATTTACTGTAGTGATTTATTATGCCCACCTTCCCTTAACAAGTGTCAGAAATCAGGAAATTTTTCTATTAATTAAACTTTATGCTAAGCAAATTACATAAACTTCTGTTTTATAACATTTAAAATCCAATTTCAACTTTCTCTGGGTATGGACTTTCTCATGTGCAGTACAAACAATGTCCCAAATTTGATTTTCAGAACATAAACCAGAATGCTTTCCAAGAAATTATATGGTATTGCTCTTTCTTGGTATAAAAATTATAAATTAGGCTAAATCTAAGACTAAAGGGAGGCAGCTTCTTGTCTGCTATGACCTGCCCATAGTTCAGTTCAACAGAGCTCTGATTATTTATGCCAGATGAATAAATGGTATATTATAATGTACCTCAGTTGATACAGCAACTGAGATATATTATGATGTGCTGAAGTACAACAATTTCCTGAAGCTGAGTAAATTCCACCTGGATGTGCCCAGAAGTAGCAGCAAAGTTGGTTGGCTCAGACACTTCAATGTCAGGAATAAAAGAGTATTTAAGAATGCATTTTAAACAAAGTGCTGCTGGTAGTGGTCTCTCATCATGAGTTTATATGCTGAATGATGTAGGAATTATGTTTAAGACATACCAAAGTATAACCCTGAGTAGCTCTGAGAGAAGTCTTGGGAGAATTTCTTCTAGGATAGGAATGTACTAAAGTCACTAAAGTTAAAAACTGCTTGAGCCCTGCTCTGACAGTTTTGGTTTTTTTTTTTTTTTTCTGGTTTTGATAACCCATTTTTCAGCAAGCTGAAAAGAAAATAGGACAGCTAAAGAGAATAATCTAAGTGGGATAATCAGGAGACAGGAAAGAAGTCTGACTTGCTCTGCCTAGGAACACCAACACTCAAGATAGATTGTTACAGTCTTTAAATACCCTCTAGATACAAACACCACAGAGGAAGAGGTTACCAATTTTTAAGATGCAGGATTGGAACCCCTGAGAAAGACATAGGAATGATACAGTTTGAAATGCTGACAGGTTCCTAACAATCAGAACAGCACAAGAAGCTTTAAAGTGGAGCAGGCAAGCTCTGAGATCCTCTATTGCAGAAGGGAGCCTAAAACTGGAAGAATGTGGTGCTTATAGACAGGTTCTTGCACACTCCCTTTGCAGTCAGAGGTACACCA
Source organism: Melospiza georgiana (assembly GCF_028018845.1). Taxonomy (NCBI): domain Eukaryota; kingdom Metazoa; phylum Chordata; class Aves; order Passeriformes; family Passerellidae; genus Melospiza; species Melospiza georgiana. The sequence continues at coordinate 22,530,119 of NC_080436.1, read as the reverse complement.
AGATTTATATGGAATTTTCTTGGTTGGAAAACAAACTTATAAAATGCTACAAAATTTTACATTTTATTAGGAAACAGAGGCTCAACATTTCCTTTATATTAATTATATGAAAATCAACTGTACAATTTTCTATTAATTCTCTCCCTTAAATTCTAGAGTTATTTACATGATCTATTTGTTCCTCATTACAAAACAAGGATTATTAAAAATCACATTATAAGAAATCAATTCTTAAAGAAGGAGATAGAAGTATCTGCAGCTACAGTCCTACTTTATGTGATCAAACCTGTCAGTTCAAAAGCAGGAGAGCTACAAAAAGTTAACTCATGAAATCTTGAATAATTTATCTTTTTGAAGCAGAGAGAAAGTGAGAAAATACAGCTGACAACCTGAGGAAAATACATCTTACTAATTATCAGAGGATAAAAACAATAAAAAATAGGAGAGGAAAAAATACTGTGGGATATTTTTTTATATAAAACATAGGAAGAAAACAATCCACTTATCCATATAAAAAGGCTTTTGCACAAGAAAATTCTAAAAATGATTTTAGAGGGATCTTTTATCTATTGTAAGTTTCTGCTGAGGAAACAGCAATTAAAAATACATTCATAATTTAAAGATTTGTATTGTATTGATTGAGAAATTAACACTGCATTTATTTGCATAGTGTCTGTTTCAGGAAACAATGCATTTCCTGGTTTAGTAGCTACACAAATCAAACTCTGCTTAAGATGGACTTTACTTAATGTAGCATCGGAGCCAATTTTTAAATTTTTAATTTGATTTTGCAGAATACAGCAGTATATTGATTTTACAGTATCCTAAGCTACATGAGTCAGGGTTGACAGTCAGATTTCCAAAAATGCTCTGATACTCATATCAGATGGCCAGTAAATATCCAAAAGATGTTAAAACCTTTTCTTTCACTTATTGCAGGCACATTTCCTTCCAAAACATGAATGTAAAACTCCAACAAACTTACCAGATTTCCAACTGCAAGTACATTTTCGAATTCTTGGGTCATTGGATAATGCTCCATAGCCATAAAGAGTGTATTTAAAACAATGCAAATTGTAATGGCCAGGTCAACAAATGGGTCCATTACCACTAAGTTGACGATATGCTTAACTTTTAACCAATGTGGACTGCAGTCCCAGATCAAGAAAATATTTGCAAATTTATACCAACATGGTGGGCATTTCTGTCTCGATTCTTCAAGTTCTGTGGGGAAAAGAAAGTTTATATTTGTAACTACGTGATTTCTCTAACATTCCTCATTCAAATATGAATCATACCAGTCAAGTTTTCAGTCTGCAGTGGTACTGATCAACCTCCTTTAAACCCCCATTCCACAGGGCTTTTAAGGAAAGCCTTTAAAAATTCCTACTGAATATATTTGCTATGTTCAAAGTTTATCTGTCAAGCACAACTTCTTTGTATTACAATCACTATGCCCATCAGCATCAATTTATGCATAGGTTTGGATTTTGCATTTAATTTTTCCTTGATTACACTTCAGCTTGTTTCTCCCACCTACTGTTCAAGTATGTAAATATTTTTATTCTGAAATTTGTACCATTTAAGTGAAAATGATCATTCCAAATTCAAGGAAAAAAAAACCATTTTGATCACCTAGAGTAGCTTTGCAGAATGACTGAACAAATATAACTGCAAAAATGCTTATATATTTTAACAAGAGTTGCATATGTTTGAAAAACGTCCAATGTTTTGTTTGGTGTCCAATAATACATTTCTAATTACTATGCATAAGTACCCACTCAGTTATGACCATGCACACAAGTTAGATGGTGACTCAACAATGAGATAAAATGCTTCCTTATATAATAACTTTAATGCTTAGTTATGTAATAACCCTAATAAATACAGAGCTTTGATTTTACTAATAAATATGTCAGTTTGTTGGATGTTATCTGTACTTAAGCTATTTTAAATCTGTTTTCAAGTTGCAACTCAAAACTTTAGAAATCTATGGGAAAAACAGTATTAAATATTAAGCTATGCATAGCACACACCTTCCACAGTGTTTGTGAGGATGCTCGCAATACTCATGGCTCTTTCCCTTAAAGCTGGATCTTCCAGGAAGTCCATAGAAACGTGAAAAGAACCTGATATTCTCTTCCTCATTTCTGGTTCTGTCGTGGTGCCCTATACAGAGAATGACAGTAGATGAGACCACGTTGAAGAAACAACCAGATAAGCAAACACGACATAAGCCTGTTAGTAATGTCTTAGCTTGGACACGTGCTCCGTGCACTTCATATTTTATCATGTCGGACTTTTATTACTTTTTACTTCCATGTAAATAATTCTATAATTGCATTAGGTCACAAGTACCTACGGTTCAAGATTGACAGAGAGTTTATTTACTCAATTTTTGCATTTTTTTCTTTAAGATATGAAAAGTCTTAAAACATTTAAGCAAATTTAAACAAGTGGAAAAGGGTTGAGTTTGAAATATTGCACAAAATTTCCCAAACTGTAATTTTTTTTCCTTGCTTCTGCTGACAGGATATTCTGGGGTTTGCAACATAATAGTCTTTTCTCCTAATCGAATGGTGGCAAGTAAGAAAAGTCTGACTTCCTCATGCTTCCTCATGCTAGTATTTTTTAGCAGTCTGAGTGGACAAATTTGAACTAAACAAGAAATTTTTTGGAGACATTTTCTCTTACCTTTGTATGGTAAGAGAATGGCAGCAATATGTGCTGCCAATATGTTCACACAGACATTTGCATTTTTAGAAATATGTATTGAACTTTGATCTTCCAATGAACTATTTGTTGTCTATTCTACAGTACTCCACCAAAAATGGATGGAAAATATATAGGAATGAGAAATAAATGGTAGTAAGGAATTGACAACTTCCTTACATTTTTAACCAGGCTGATAAGGAAGAGTGATATCAAAATTAGCGAATAATGCTAATTTTGATAGTGGTAATACAGCATCATATTGATTGCAGTTATATAACATTTTTGTGTAATATTTTCCATTGTATATCAACTACGATAGCTAAATGGACCTTTAGATCAGCTAAAGGAAAGTATGGCACAGTAATACAGTGAAGCATAGCATTTTTATGAATGTGTAAGTTATTATTCTATGACTTGGAAACTGTGACTTGCATTTGTTAGTTATGTGAATTTTTGTAAGTAAATGCTTAGCTTGCAAACCTATCTTAGCTGTTTTAATTACTAAGAGTTTACAAGATGCAGGAGCATTCATAGCTTGACCAACCAGGAAGCATTGCCAAGGGTTCCATTCTGTAGAAAACACTGGCTGGTGCAGTAAGAAAAGGCCACCATGCCTGAGCTATTTAAAACTTTCTTACATTGTCATCAGTAGCTGGTTTATCTATTATCACCTCTGGCAGAAGCTGTCCAACAGGCGATGTAGGAACAGATGGTCCACCAACCAGGGAAACCACCCCATTGCAATCCACGGTGCTGTGCATCTTCCCATTCACTGGAAACACTGCCAGCATCCTGGATGACCTACTGGCCTGGCTGATGTTGCTGTTGCGCCGTTCTCCGTGCCTGCGCGGCACAAAGAGAGAATCTCTTCTGCTGTCGTTGTCTTCAAAAGTGCTGTGCTCATCGTCAGCAAAGTCATTTTCTGACCCTACATCCTTTGCTCGACCTCTGAAGCTGAAAAGACTTGTTCTGCTGTTGCGCCTTGGGGAAAACAGCGAGCCACGAATGCTCAGCAAAGACTGCAGGCAAATAAAATATGTGATTGTTAGCTGAAATCCTCAACCTTAACACTGTTATTACATTAGCATTAGGTTTCTTTTTCTCTTAAATAACAGTACCAAAGCTACAGGCTGCTGTCAAATTTTTGCATGTATTTCATTAGACATATATTTTGCAGATAGAAGTATCACTGTTCAGGGATACTTAAGACAAAACCAGTGCTGAACACTCCTTTTTCAGTTGAAGTTGCCAAATAGATTAGTTGCATAATTCCCACTGAGAAAAAAAGGAAGTCAATACATGCACTCTGTTTCATGTATGAGGCATCTTGCCCATAGTGAACAAACATTGACTCAAACATCATTCAAACGAGAAAAATGTGAGGCTATCATAACAGAAAAATACAGTAGCATTTTAACAGGTAATATATAATCATGCTAAAAGGAACCCTACATAATCAGGGAATATTTTATTACTATTTTTAAATAATCCCATTAAAAGAACAGAGATATGAGGTTACATTTAATTCTGAGGGGTTTTTTTACAAGGCAATCTAGCAGCTAGAGCACTTCCTCTCAAGCCCTAGCAACAGTAATATAAAGTATCAGTATTTCCTTTGTTTATGCAGTAGAATCATATTACTGTACTTTAAGAAGACTAAATGAGTTTTGCAACAGCCTATGATGTTTTAAATACATGTTTTTACTAAAAAAACCCAAAACTATAGGCAATACCTGATGTGGAGAAGAATACTTCTTTTCATATGTCAGTCTATTGCCTTCAATAGACAATCGGAAACCTTTCCTTCTTATGCTGTCTTCTGATTCAGACTTGTGAAATTCATCTTCATCTTTTTCCTCTCCTCCAGACTGTTCTTTCTGTTTCCTTTTTTTCCTTCTATTTCTCCTCTCTTTTGCACTCTTTGAGCTCAATTTTGATGCGTCTGAGGAGCTTTCTGAGAGCCCTCCTGCTTCTCCTCCAGCACTGGGCTCCCTGGACTCTGCAGATGCTGTTACTGCTGCTGCTGCCACTGCTGCTGCCTGCCATGATGCAGAAGGAATTGAGAAAACCATGATCTAATGTTTTCCTTTCTTTAATTTACTTATATGCAATTTCTACTCCAAAAGTCCCAGTTCCCTTTCTATAGGGTATCCTTTCCCTAGGTTTTTCTTCTAATTATTATTAACCAGTTGACTCAAGATATATGTTGGTAATAGACTTCTCCCAGCCTTCATGAGTAAATTTTAAATGCAGAAATCTACCAGACTGCATTAATGGCCCCAGACTAGAAAAACATAGTGAATATCCTAGACCCAGTTCTGAATATTCCTTCTTGATGGCCGAATCATTCACAATATCCTTCTTTGGTGCAGAATAGAAAACCTCTGAGCTAACTCAGTCATGGAAAGACCAACAGGGTGCTTTATATTTCCAGTTTTGGAAAGCAGAAGTTGACTATCTCTAGTAAACTCACTTCCTTACAGTCCTGCATTACTACACCATAAATGATACCTGTGCTGCTTCTTGTTGCTTCTTCAGTTGTTCCAGCATCTGTTGAAATTCTGCCTCCTTCTGCTCTGCTTCTTCCAAGGTTGCCTGGTTCTGTTCTTCATAGGCCATGGCCACCACAGCCAGGATCAGGTTTATCAGATAGAAAGAGCCCAGAAAAATCACCAGAACAAAAAATATCATGTATGTCTTCCCAGCAGCACGAAGAGTCTGGAAATAATAATACATTTATAAGCAAGTATATGTTAACAGTTCTGTTTTTCATACTGTTAAAATTCAAATAGACTCTGGTCCTTTTGCATCATTGATGCAAACATATTTGATCTATTTTTCATTAAAAAAATTTCTCACCAATTGATAAAGGTTCTCCCAGAAGTCCTGAGTCATTAGCCGAAACAGTGACAAGAAAGCCCAGCTGAAGGTGTCAAAACTTGTGTAGCCATAATTGGGGTTTCTGCCCGCTTTCACACAGGTATATCCTTCTGGGCACTGCCTACAAAGACAAACTGGACATTACCTATTTAATAATATTTTAATATTATCACCTGGATGTTAGTATACTCATTTGTGCAGCCAGAACTGCAAAATAACATGTTTTGCCAGGTTTTGTCATCAGATATTGTTCTTTCTTTACTTTTCAACCAGGCAGGAGCTACACTGATACTAAATTACTCATTCATCATGCAAGCATTCAGTTTACCTGAGCAGTTCACTGAGCTCTGATCAAGAATACAGATCTTAAGCCCAGTATAAAAGCCTTCCTTATGTGAAAGGATGTGGTCACTCAAAATAAGCCCCACTCGAACTGCACATCTAGGGAATGTGGATCTAATTTCTACACAGGGCAATAATATGATGAAATTCGTTCTTACCCAGCATCAGAGCTATTTCCACAAAGCAGAGCATCATTTTGCCCTTCCAGAAAATAAAAATGACCTGTTCAAAAAGAATTTAAAAAATTATAAAATTCAAACCATAGCCATTATCTCTAAAAGTTTTAAGGTGATTTCTGACCCAATTTTAAACAAGCAGTGCTATTTTCTCAGCAGGACAACAGTTTTAGAGTAAATGACATTATGAATTTCACTAAGCACTATCACTCACAGCACTCACTGTTAAAATGCCAAAATTTACTAAAAATTCTGTCAAATGCTTCTGGATGTGGATTCTCCCTTCTGTCTGATCACTCAGCTAAAGAATCCTTTTCTAAATAATGTACAGTTGTTTATTAGAATAATTACAATCTATCTAAAAATATGTTTTCAGAATTTCTTCAAAACTTCCTGATCAATATTTCCAGGGGGTTCAGTTTGTTGCTCACGAGCACTTGTGACAGTTATCAAACATGTAAACCCTGCAAAATCCCACCCAGCTGCCAGTGGCTCTGATGGCCATGGGTGTGCACACACTGCAGTTGTAGCTCACTGTCTGTATGAAGGCCCTGGCAGACACCTAAATTTAACTCAGACATAATTACTGGTGCAGCCACAACTTTTAAAGTAAGATTTAAGGAGTACATGACAAAATTATTGAACAACTTAGTAAAATAAATTGGTTAAGTTCCACCAAATCCCCCTGTAACCAATCATCCCAATATCTGTACAGTAACGCCATAGTTAAAAGATATTTTAGATGGTTTAAATACCAAAGACATTAACCTATCTCTTCTTAGAAGAACAAAGAAATCAGAAAAACTTTGTGCTTATTAAGATTCATCTTGACTGTATCCTTGAGAAGTGTTTTTCTTTTCCCCTTCAAAGCTGATACCTACAGTCTTGATTGCTAAAGTCTTGATTTTTGGAAGAATTATCATAGGACAAGCTTCTCCTGTAATAACAATCTTCCACTTGGACACAGGCAGAAGGATGTTGTTTATACAGGGCCTGACCATGTGTCCCATTTCTGATGGAATCCAAAATATTGCCTCAGGCTGTCTCTAAGGACAGGACAGGGACAGTGGTGATGCTCCCATGAGCACCTCCCTAGCTCCAACACTTCTGAATCACAGCAGCCTCAGGATCAAGGTGGCACCTTTTTTGGCTTCTTGACACCATTTAAACCTCATGTTGGATTTCTTTTCCATTTAACTGTCCTATTAGATTCCCTTAAAATGATATCCTTTGAAAATGAGTGCAGCTGAGTTTCAGCTTGATTCTGCCTGTGCTGCCCAGGCCAGGCTACTACAGGCACTAAGGAATTCTGAGTCTGAGGAGGTGTCACAAGCTGCTGGCTCAGCACATATTGATTTGCTGCAGAAGGGAAACAGTACCTGGGCCAACCTCATCACTCCTTCCTGTGAGCAAAATTCACCATTTGGAAAAAGGAGTCTTTAAGCTGTAAGTAAACCTTGTTCTAACACTTTGCAAAGAACTCATTTTCAGTGTCTAATGATGTATCCACATCTCACAGGGAACAATCCCCTGTGCTGTGCCAGTTGCACAGCCCTGTGTGTGGCTGCTGTCGCTCTGGGCTGGTGTGCATTGCAGAGCTGTAAACAGAAAGCTGACAGGATGCTGGACACAGCTGACCCTTAGGAAGCAAATTTTATTCTGCCTTATGTCAGCTAATCATGATTAAAACATGCTGGAACGTAGCAGCTTGTTGGGAAGAATTCAAAGCTGCCTTGACGTGGTTTACATGGAGCAGCCAGTCCTGATCAGCACTGCAGCAGCTGAGCTGAACTGCTACAGCAGCTCTGCATCCAGGTTCTGTGCTTCAGACAAGATGTGCCCTGCAAGGCTGCTGCTCTTGCCAGCTCCACAGAAACCAGAGCCACACAGGCTTTCTCTGAGTGCTCTGATACACTTGGGCAAGTGCTCAAAATATTATCACAATAGGAAAATTTTTATAACACACAAGCTGAGCAGTATAAGCATGTACACCAAAGCGGAGTGAAAAATCCCTCATTACACCAAGGGTGTAAGTTTGGCTCCTGTTTAATTGGTTGGGAAATGGGAAAAGCTCCCTGGTAGGTGAGCACCTAACTTAAGCAAGATTAAAGCTGTTTGAGTAAGCATAGGGTATAATATGAGAAAAACAGAAAATAAGTGTTATTTCATGAAGTAGATTGTGAGATGCTTTTTCTCAGAAAAAAAATATTGCTTATGGAAAGAAACCTCAGCTTATCTGGAGCTAAGTTTATCAGAATTCTTACCCTGGAAAAAGAAAAAGCGGGGCAGGGCAAGAAAGTGCCTGACTCATTAATGACAGGAATGCTTATGTAAAGACCCTCTAAATGGTGTCTCCAAAAATGAGCTCACTGGTAAAACTGGGGCTTACATGCCTTTTTCTGCATAGTATACACAAATAATGGCATCATAACTTCCACAATTCCTACAAAAGATACTGCCATTGCACTGCTCTGAACTGCAGGTGAAGAACAGCTTATTGCCCTGTGAAGCAGCTGCTTTTTGCATCCTGTCTGCCCACTCACATGCAAAAAGAGAGCAGGAAGTTGTGAGAAGATAATTTTTCTCTTTGAAACTGCTGGTAAGCAAGGACAACCTTATTAAATTCATAATAAGACTTGTAATTTAATTATAAATTTCATAATACATATGAAATTCTGTAAATATACCAAAGGCAGATGCAGTCATTCAATAAAGTACTTCCTGGAACAAATTCAATTGAGCTTTATTTTCAGGGGGCTTCAGGTCTTCTTTAAATCAAATGAAATCAGAATTTAAGTTTATAAATTCTTTATTAAAAAGTCAGGAAATTAAGTTTGGCCTCGAAGTCTAGGCCTTCATTAGGAGACTGCTTAGACTGTCATACCCCATAGCATGGGATCTCCATGAATTCACATGTTCAAGTAAATTGAGTTTCACAGAAAGACTGGTTTAAGAAATTCAAATTATAATCCATCATAGTCATTGATTAGCTGTGTGATCACAGTTAGAAGCTGTCTCACTTCTATTAAAAATTTGTCTAGCTTTGACTTGCAGCTGTTGAACCTGTTATATCTCTGCCTGCTAGATCAAAGATATGTCTACGATGAAAATTCTGTTCCCCATGGATTTTTTTTTAACTGTGATCAAATCACCCCTTAAACCTTCTCTTTGATATGCTAAGTAGGCTGAGCTCCTGGTCTATCTTGGTATAAAGCATGTTTTCCAACCCTTTAATCATTCTGCTCTTTTTTGAACTTCCTCCATGTTTTTCAACTTTCTATCTAAATTGAACTTTATATAGTATTCCAGTAGCAACTGCAGTAATGCTAAATACAGGGGTAATTCTGTCTTCCTGGTCAATAATTTATTTATGTGAACAGGATATTATTTAGCTTTTTGGCTGCAGACTTTTAGCCTTAATTAGTCAGTCCTGGCTGCCCTGGAGTGCCTTAGGTGCCTCAGCCTCTATATTGTTCCAATTGCACTTCTCTATCCTACCTTTCAGTTTCCCTGCAGCCTTACAAATAAGCTGCTGGGGCAGTGTTTTCCAGAGCCTCTGTAGCACTATTTCTCCTGTGTCCTCATGTTGTTCTTCATGTCACTTTTATTCTCTTGACATGACACTTGCAAACACACTACTGCCACAGCAGGTGCTCACAGGAAGGAATTGTCTCTGGTGTGAGATTCATCTCTTTTTCTCCTCCTTTTTTCTATTCTTTGCTTGTGGCTTTATATTAAATGACCTAATAATATGAATGTACAAGCTTAAAAACCAGGCAGCCGTGCAGCACCCACTCTGATCAAAGGGCACTCCAATTAGTGCTAATAGCACTGTAAGAAGGAGCAAGCTGTAGGGAATTTGAGGAGATGATAATAAAAATCACAGAGGTGCTGAGGGAAAAGTGTTGTGGTCACTGCTGCACTGGAAAGGATACCCAAGTGAGGAGACTCACCTGGAGACCCCACGACTTCTCTTTGCAGCTGGTCTCATTTGTAATATCTTTTCCTTTTCTATCTCTCCCCTTTAGATCTTAATTTACATCTACAGTCTCTGCAAACCTGTCTCACGACATGAACTGTGAGCGTTGAATTTTAAGACTTTTCTGTCTCAGGGGAGATGAGAATTTGGCAGCTGGAGTTGACAAAAAGAGCTATTCCAAGTAGCTATTCCAAGTAGCTATTCCTTGCTCCCTCTTCCCTGCAGGCCTTTAGAGCAGACGTATGAGAGAGAAAATATTCCTCTGACTCTGTCTTAACAAAATGTATTGTTTCTTCCCCTCCTTCCTTCTAAGAACTGGGTCAGCCACAAACCACTTCAGTGAGAATTCTGCAGACAATACTTACTTTCATCTTCAATGTACCCCTTCCAGTCAAACGGAGCCACTGTTGAATTAAGCAATGTACCATTTTCACCTATGGTGATGTTTAGCTGGGAAGTAATATTTGTTTCCAAAGTAAAATTTTCTGGAGGCCACTGCAGGCATTTATTCCTCAGGTTGCCCATGAACAGCTGCAGCCCTATCAGTGCAAATACACTCAGACAAAACACAGTCAGGATCATCACATCCGAGAGCTTCTTCACAGACTGAATCAGGGCTCCTACAATCGTCTTCAGGCCTGCAAACGGAAAGGAGCTTTTATTCTGATGTTGGAAACTTTTTCAAAGCACAAAATTTAAAATGTCTCCCAGAAAAGTATAGATTTCATGCAGAAGCCCAAATACATGATTGTAATGTCTGTGAAACAACATTTTTGTGAAGAGCTTTTTCACTTGTGAAAATGAATAAACAGCTGAAATTTATGTCCACTTGAAACTGTGAATGGAATGAGTTGCATATATTTCAAAACAACTTGTTTCAATGATAAAACAAGCAATTTATTTTTTATTCATGCTGTACACTGATCTCACGTAAACATCTTCTTTCTTTTCATTTGTCAATACGTCTTGCTCCAAACCTTTACTACTATCAGTTTTATAACATACTAGATTTAGAAGACAGTAGTAAAAAGCCTGTTCAACAATAAATAGGATTCAAATTTAATGCTATAAAACTGGAAATGGTTTGGAAAATTGTAGCTTTTTAAGATAATAAATCCCCCATGCAACACCCATGCTATTCTTTATTATCTTATTCCTTCATCTTCTTTGTAAGTCAACATTTCAAACAGTTTTATTTTTCAGACACAGATATTCACAAAAAATACCACATAACATCATGTAGGTAGGATACACATGGGTAAGAAAACTTTAGGGTTACTACTACTCATTGAATGTGGAGAAGAAAGCTTGACGTCATACGATGCAAACCACACACACTGTGTACTGCAATGTCTCATGCAAGAATCTGTTAAACTCAAAGGCTGATTTCAAAAGGAAAGTGCTCATTTTCAAAAGCAATGAATCAGAGATTTCAGTGAATCCTGATATCTTCTGATTCCTGCTTTTTTTGTAGAAAGAAATAAGACATATTTAAAAAATATGAATTCTGTTTCATTGAATTAAAGTCAGCCTCAGTGTTTAACCTCGCTCTCACCTGGAATGACTGATATTGTTTTCAAAGCTCGGAGAACTCTGAATGTTCTCAACGCTGAGACATTGCCCAGGTCCACAAACTCTGTCACATATCTGTAATAGGGGAGTTCACACACAAACACAATGACAGGATAAAAAGGAACAGTTGGGAGGTAAAAGGGGCCTAACACCTTACACCAGTTACTTCTTACCTGGAATTACAGAAATAGTTTTCAAAGCTCTCAATACTCTGAAAGTTCGAAGAGCTGAAACATTGCCTAGGTTTACAAATTCTGTTACATACCTGTAGGATTAAATCACAGTTATTCAGAATTTAGGCAGAGTTTATGCTACTTACTTGGGTCTTTCATCAAGACCGCTTTGGCGTTTTTAGCAAAAACTTAAACAGCAACAGTCAGAGGTTTACCTTTCACTGCAGTTTGCCTTGCATTAATATACTTTCAGAGCCTTCAGCTAAATTAAATGTCTCTGAAGTGAATCGCACTGATTTTACTTTGAAAGCCTAAAATTTATCTAGACTAGATTGGTAAGTTTGGAGAATGAAGTCAAAGGGAAGCTCCTTTTCTGCTCAGAAAAAAAAAAAAAAAAAAGCAGGACATGAAATTAGCCTCTCTAATACTAGCTGTGCTAATGGCTTCTGCAGTATTTATGTTAACATCAAATACGCATTTTTGAAAGTGAAAATTGTTTTAGACAAAAGTAAGTCCATAAAAGAATTTCCATTTAACAAAATTGGTATGTATTGATACTAATTTCATGCCCTTTTGCCCTTCTCTTTCCAAGAAAAAGCAAAAAACAAGAACTTACGCAAAGGTAATGACAGTGAAATCAAGCCAGTTCCACGGATCGCGAAGAAAAGTAAAATCTTCTAAGCAAAATCCCCTTGCAATGATTTTTATTAGTGACTCAAATGTGTAAATGCCAGTGAAAGTATACCTGAAAAATATAAGAAAATTTAATCAAAATCAGTAGCAATATTTTACATTGGTATTATGACAGAAATGTGATGATCAAATGAGTTTTTTATTTCACAGCCAGATAAAAAAATACAGTAAATAAGCAATTTCTTCTGAAATGCATTATATTAATCAGAGAGACTTGTGTATTTTCATGCATTATTTATGCTGTTGAAGTACAGCAGTCCTGATCTTGTACATAAATAAAAAGAAATAAATCCATCAAATAAATAACAGGATAAAACTTATAGGTGACATTCAGTTTAAAAGTATGCACTACTAGGTCATTAACTGTTAAGTGAGAAACCATGAGCATAAGTTACTGGATTCTGAGTCACCAACAAGTAAAACACCTGGTATTGGCTCTAAAGAGGGAAGGATGCAAGCGTGCACTGAATTCTCATTCTCACTTTAGTAATACCTTTGCTTGTATGCTGCTCTTAATTGACGTGAACATTGAAGTGCCCATGGTTCTCCAACTTATGCAATGGTGTAAGGAAGGGTAAAAACAATGGGTAGGTGCTAAAACATGGAGAAAACTAGTGGAATCTGAGTAGAATACTCTCTGTAAACTGTTTGCATGGTTTTTCTACCCAATTGTTCTACTAGAATGAGATTCAAATAATTATTCAACATTTGTGCATAGTTCAGAGAGGAAATACTCATAGTGCCTCATGACAGCTCCTGCTAGCACATCTTGCTCTGCAGTTACTGGGATGGTAACTCCTAGAGAAACAAAGATATTTATTGAAATAATTTGCAACTTACTCTACATTCTTTGTCCAGTCTGGAGGGTTACTCATGGTCATAAATACGCAGTTGGTCAAAATAGTGCACATGATAAGCATGCTGAATAATGTAGGTACAGTTAAGGAAAACACAGTAGCTATTCACACAATATCACATCAGTCTTGGCTTAGGTAGAGTAAAATACTGCCACTTACACAAAACTTTTAGGCTTTGGTAAACACCTATATACACTTTGCTTAACCTTGTATTTTTCACTTTAGTACATTAGACTTTAATACTGGTCTCGATTTGTTGACACTGATGTTGCTTTGGTGGTGTCTTGATGTTTTCCTTTCAGCTGGTCCTGAAAGGAGATGGCCCTCACACCCTGGGAGGTAACATGAGTTGAGCAACTGCCAAAACCAAAATAACTTGCAGGAATATGCAGTTTGCCTTTAGTACTTGGCATGACTGAATAAGTGTTAGTCTTTCCCTTCTACAGGCTTGGTACTAAAGAGCTGGCATATGCAAGGGGAAAAAAGTTTCCTCTGTTTACCCAGAGTCAAAACTAGGCTGAGTCAGTACCCAGCAAAGCCAGTCTGTTAAAACACAGAATAAAACATAGAATAAAGTTTTTAATTGCTGAAGTAAGTGCATTCCATGTTTCCCTAACACCAGTTTAATGCTTCAATCAGTGAAACAGAAATCCACAGAGAGCTCAGAGATTAACATGAATAGTTTTCTAGTATTACTTTTGATCTCTCAAAATCCAGCAAAATCAGTGTATCTGTTTCTAATAATGCTATAACTTGAAAATGCTTCAATCATTGCATGAATTGCTTGAAAAGCACAGAACCTGGTGAAGATTAGAATGGAATTAATTTTTATTTGATGTTCCAGCAAGGAACATTTAGGTACTCTGGGACTATGAAACCCAGACTAACAGCTCAGAGGGTCTGATTCTAGGGAGGTGGAATAATCCACTTGGGCTTCATGCTATTCAATGCAATGTTCTCTGTCCACCAGATCACTGCCTTTTCAGACAGTGCAGTTCTTCCCTTTTTTGTGGCAATAACCTCAATTCAAACATTTGGTAATACTGAAGTAACAAAACTAGACAAAAACCTGTCTCAAAATGGCCACATGATGGCAGCAAAAAATAAGCGCTGTTACACATTTAGACCAAATGGTTAACTTATTTTTCCTCTAGTCATCTCTCTAAATTATTTATTCCTTAAAACTCCTTGCATCACCATATCTGGCAAAGAAAAGTTTAAACTAAAGAAAGCTCTTTACAGAGAATCCATTTTGAATCCAAGTTGGAGATGCATGGCTGCAGTTTCAGTCATCTCATGAAAGAGTGAGAGAAGTGCAATGTGCTCTTAGGAGAGCTGAGGCTTCAGCCCTGTGCAGTGCGCTGTGTGCTTACAGCTCAGTGCCATGGTACCACTCACAGCAAGGGCCACAGGTAGGTCCTTGCACATTGCTCTCTCTTTACAAAACCTGCCTCATCTGGGAGCCAAAAGTCACCAAAGTGCTGTTCCCTCTGAAAGGGAGCAGATGCTCCTTAAGGGCTAAAATACTTAGAAACACAGACTGACCATTTCTCTTATGGGAATCTCAAATGTAACTGACACATTCATTGTCTGTGCATCTCTCCTGTCCTATCCCACATTTTGAGTGATTGATTTACAAGCTCAATATTTCCATAATTTACTCTTTTTTATTCTATAACAATTCAACTATACTCATAGACAATAAAAAATGATCTATGATGACTTCTTCATGGATCTGTACTGCCTTTTCCCCTGCAGAGGCACCACACAACCTCAAGCTGATCAATTACAGGAGCAGCTGAAGTCTCTCATTGACTGTGTGGACTGATGGAAGATGAAACAATTGGGAAAAAACCAAATATTGCCAACTGGTTTCACAGATACTGTCTGGCAGTCAGGCCACACTGAGGAATACTGTAATTTAGGCTTCCAGAGCCTTGCACAGGAGCACTTACACATTTTCTCTAGAGCACCTCCCCAATTCTTTCTAATAGAAATCTCTAACACTCTGCAGCTCCAACCTGCCACCTCCCTTTTTTTGGCTGCTCAACACTCTACTTATTCTCACCTTTTCATTCTTTCCTATTAATTGCCAAAGCCTGGCCATCTCCCATCACTCTTGTGCTGCCTCCTCAGCTCCATGTTCTACCTTGAGTCTAGTCAGGCAGGCAAAAGAGAAGAGGGAAAAAAAAAAAAAAAGCAGACTACCAGGAGATGAGATGAGTCAGCAGAGAGAAACTCATGCTGTTACCAGTTTCTGCATTCAGCAGTGGCAGTGAGAATAATTGCAGGGAAATCTGGGAGCACTGGAAAGAGACACTCTCTGTTTCTCTGCAGGGCAGCAACATCTGCTCATGTGTTTGGGCACATGTGATCAGAGCACCCTGTACAGAGGTTCAGAGAATTTGGAGGACAGAGAGGTGAAGATTTTCTAACCAATGTGCTGGTTTCATTGTGCTCAACACTTGTCTTCAATCACTCTGGAA
Organism: Melospiza georgiana; assembly: GCF_028018845.1. Taxonomy (NCBI): domain Eukaryota; kingdom Metazoa; phylum Chordata; class Aves; order Passeriformes; family Passerellidae; genus Melospiza; species Melospiza georgiana. The sequence goes on along the minus strand of NC_080436.1, from coordinate 22,514,246 downwards.
GTTAAAGGCATATTTCTGTTACAAAGGCCAAAATACCAAACACCAGCCACAAAATGTGGAGCAAATAGAGTTTTTCTATAAAAATCAGAGGATTATTAAAAATAATAATCAATTTCACCCCTCATTTTTTTGTGTAGGTAGCTAATCTTGTAAAAACAGCTGAGATTTGATCTGTAAAAAGGAATGTATTTAATGGTTCTTAGTTAAAATGCTTTAATATTTGCAGTGTTTGTACTATAATGAATAATATTTAGAAAATAGAAAATTAGAGAACCTGCACATCTATTCCTAACTTTTAGATTAAATAAAACCATTCCTATGCCTATATCTAAGATAAAAATTGCTTCTGCAATTGTAAGAAGAAATCAGTCCATATACTGAAAGAAAACCTCTTAGTATGACAGAGTTAAATTACATGATCAGTTCATAGATGGACGGAAAAATACTGAAATTACATATTGGCTATTGGAATTTCTTTTGTTCTTACTGTCATCAAGACCAGCTGGATAGTCTTTAAAGACAATTAGCAGAAACTTAAAACCAAGACCAAACTCACAACCAATATGGCAGTGAAAAGCATTGCCCACAACTCAGCCAGGTGCAATGTTGGAAGGTATTTCAAACCAGCGTCATGTGAAGGGATGAGCATCCATTGGAGGCTGCAATCTGACAGAATTTGGCTCTGTTTTCTCACCATCACCACCACTGTGTCTGTAGTCCTCTGTCAGCTCCCTTAGCTACTGTCCCCAAATGCTCCCTAGCTCCTCTCCAGCCTGACACCTTCCCCTTCTCTCACACTGCTTTATCTTCCCAGGAGCTCAGAGAAAAAGGTGTTTTGAGCCAGCAACCATCACCCTTGTTTCTTACTTCTTCCAAAGACTTAGAAAATTCTGCCAGCAGTCTCTCCTAATAAGGCTTCTGCCTTTCACTACTTGTTCAATGTTAAAAGTCTTACTGTCACACTGAAATTTTCATTCGATAACTACATTTCTCAGTCCTGAGGTTCTGCAAAAAAACCAACTGCACCAAAACATCACCCACTAGAAATTCCCATCATCCTGTTAGGACCATCAGGCAGCACTCCCCCATGTCAGTCTAAAACTTTACCTTGTGCACCATCCCATCAGTCATGGATCCCCAGTCTGTCCACCATCTGCATGTACAGATGCTTTGTAAACTGCCTGCAGAAATGCTGCCTGTGCTTTCTGGCAGTCTATTAAATTTGGCAGAGGCTTATGGTGCAACTGGGAGGGTTTGGGAATGTGAGAACCAACGTGCACGAGCCAGGCTTCAGGCACACTGCTGCAGCAGACTGGAGAGCTGATATTGAGGATGGCCCCAGAAGGACCCTGAACCTTTATTTATGATGAAATCATTATCTGTTTTCTTCATTTCATTTTGAGCAACCACTAAAAAAGGATATGAATGTACCAAAATTTTAATAGCTATTTTCCTAAGAGGGTTGAAGGGCGTTAAAATGTACAGGGCAGAGGTGGCACTGAATCGGAAGATTGCCTTCCCTTTATTCAATACTATAAAGGTCTGAAAAAGAGAAAGAAAAGACATTTTATCAGAGTTTATTCACTGTAGATTCTCATTTAAAAACCGTTGCAAGTAAACAATCACCAAAATTGTAACTTTTTGAATAGATAATACAAAATCATGAATAATTTCTCAAATAAAAATTATTTCCAGTACTTACCTGATGAATGCAATAAATTCAATTCATTAATGTTTTTGTGTTGATTCTTCAACACAAAATCAATAAAGTAATATTCCTTTCCATGTGTTTCTTGTAAATAAAGATGCATAAATTATTAACTGAAATAGTAATTTTATTTATGTTTTCCCCCAGAAAACTCTCCCTGTTTGAAATAGCACAAGCAGGGTGTGGTGGTGCATTTCACCCTACTTGTGGGCTTTATTTAGTCTTACTAACTAGAAATCCTTCTGGAAACTGATTTATTAGACTATCCACTTGTTTAATTTTGGGGGTTTTGTGCTAAGGAGAGAGGGAAATAGCAGTAACATATACAGCCATATTTAGGTAGGTCTCTGAGTACTGGAAATCTGAATATACCTTACTGGAGGAGAGCAAGAGACAATCTCAAATGATCCTTTTGCACAATTGTGGTTTCCAGCTGTGAAAATTTCCCAGAAAACACATTGTTTTAAAATTTAACTTTTAATATGTATAGAGCTAATCAAATTTAGAGAAACTTATAGGCATTCAAGCCTTACTTCAGAGAATTTTAGAAGATTGTCTCAAAATGTCTCAAATAAATCCATGAGCCAGAGAGAAACAGATGAGAGCAAACCCTGCAAACACTGCTGTGCTGCTCTGCAGGATATGATGGCTGCACCTGCACTAACACTACAGCACACAAAATGGGGGCTGTCGGGCTCTTTTGTGTCACTAAGGTGCTCTTCAACTGCAAGATCAATCAGAAGAGAATGAAAATCAGTGCAGAAGGAAGGAAGGTTCAGTAACTCAGATGAAATCTGCATCCAGCAAAAGGGACGATGCAAGAATAATAACCTAAATTCAAATGAAATTAAAGGAAAATTTCTAAAATGTCTTTTTTCATTTTTTGCTTTTTCCATTATCAGAATTGTAAATTTTGCACATAAGCTATGAGAAAGCCTCCCTGATTTTTGTAAGTTGCTGATGAAATGAGGTGTAAGCTAGAATTCCAGTGGAAGTGTGGGCAAGGGTATGTTGGCTTCATCTGGTGTCCATGACATCCAGTATTGCTTCAAGATTGAAAGCAGTGAACTGCATGACTGTTTCCAGAAAGGCTGGCAGACAGGGAATATGCCAAGGAGGGTCAAGGAGGACAATGCTTCAGTCTGCTGAGATTTGGAAAGTTTAGAATGCATGGACTGTGAAGTACAGATACAAATGTCTAGAAGCACACAGGAAGTGGAGAGAGATGTGGAGATGGGGCTTTACTGAATGCAGAGGAGAAGCAAGGATTAAACTGTGAGGAAAAGCTGCTCCAGTCCCAGTGGCTTCTTCCCTGAGCTGTTCCCCCATCACTGCTCTACACAGAACACCTTCTCCTACAAACCAGCCCCCAGGAGTAAGGGACACTACCAGGCAGACTTTACTCTGTCTTGAGTACAAACTCAAGATGTGTAGGAATGTATCAGATATGTATATGATTTCCCACTTCTGCACAGAAATGGAGAAACTGCATGTGAAGCTGAGGACAGCCTGAGCTAATATTTCCAAATTACACATCCAGTCTGGGCTCACAGGTACCAGCCTGCAGATGACCTGACCTTACATGAAGATTCCATTTCAACTGCTGAAGCAACCAACCAGATGAATGACATTTTGGCACAGTGTTTTAAAGCCTCACACCCCAAGGGGGAAGGTGAATTTCCTCTGCCAGGTCTGTCCCCAGCCCCCAGGACTCACATCTCAGACGCCTCCAACTCATGCTCTTTTTTGTAGTTATGAGGTAGTTGACAAAATGCATTAAAAATGACACTTCCTACTAACTCTGTATTTAAGACTACTGTACCTTCATTTAGTCAACCTACATTTTTTAAAAAATCTTTGAACACAAGCATATTAAACATACATCTATTTTCTAACATGCCTTATGGAAAATAACAGCACGCTGGCACAGTTCCAGTTTCAGTTGGAAGCTGCTGCTATTTTAGCTGTTCTACTTTCTGCTGCCCTGCATAAGCTGAACCAACAAGACATAAATTCCCTACCTCAGTTTTAATTTTTCACTGAAAGCATCTTTCTGACTTGGGCTTTCAGAATGACTTTGTTGGTCCTCTAACTTCTAGTCTTAAATATGAATTAGAACTGTACTTTATTTCTGAAGGAGAATTTTCATTAAAAAGTACAGGTAAGAGCTGATATGTCCTATGTAAGCTCCCTGCTATGCCTGCTAAATCTCACTCCACTCAACCCAGATGTAAGCCAATGAGTAGGCAGTGTGGATGAACATGAAGAATTGTACCCAAAGCTGTCAGGACAAAGTAGACATACACTAAGAAAAGCTAGATAAATTCTAAATAAATTGTAACATGAATATCCTTTTATATGAAGGATTATGTATAGATTTCAAGCCTTATGTTTTATTCATTTTTATAAAGGCACAAAACTGACTCACACTCAAAGTGTTGGAGTGTGAATATAAATTCAGAGTTCCCTGAAAGGAAGTCCCTGATTTTCTGCTTTTGCATCCGTAACCTAAAACCCAATCCATCTTCTGCCATATTGAAATAAAGCCAGAAACTGAATTCTTATCAGGGCAAAGGAGGAGGAGGAGGAGTGTTTTGAGAAGATGTAGCTAAGAGAGAAGAGTCAACACTGAATAAAGATAAGGTCTCTGAGTACCTCTTGGGATAAGGAGTTCCCAAAACCTTATTTCTCCTCTCCTTCCTCCTAGTTAGCTTTAAATGTAGTTTCTGGAAGGCTAGATTTAGTGCACTTTCTGCTACCCCACTGCATTTCCACCTTCTGAAAGACAGGAGCAGATACAACACTGAGCTGGGTCCTCAGGGTCTCTGGAAAAGCTCCTTCAGCAGCTAGAATAGGACACTTATGGCATATGAGAAGTTTGCATTTCTTGGGTTTGTGGTTATCTTTTGAAAAAATGTTTTCTGCAAGTCCTTTTTTGCTTGGCTAGAACTTTTCACTTAAAAATATTTCACAACTATGAAAATATCCAAAATCACTAGTGCATTCAGCTTCGCTGGTGTAATTATTGAAGCAATTACACACAATCTTTTTGGGTTTTTTGCAGCCCAAGATTTATCTGGGAAACCCAGGAGTTAGTGATTTGATGAGATCAGGGACTGATATTGAATGCCAGAGAAAAGGAGGCATCTTTGCTGACAGACATCATTCAGATCCTTCTGGCAAGAGGCAGGGCATAGAGTGGCAATAAACAATGTTATATCACTATCACAGCGGGAGGAAAGTGAAATTTTACCCACTTCAGTTCCACCTATTCTCTCCCTCCTCTTTAATGTAGCAGCCTAGGTTCAGAGGAAAAGAGCCAGCCCTGCAAGTGCAAAACCAAGTGGACCAGGCTTTGATTCATGCCCGCAGGTCAGCATCTCAGGGGATTCCAGCTGCTCTGTTCTCCACAGACAATGCAGTGAGCATTGCTGATCCTCTGTGATGGCAGCCTGAGCATGAGCAGGCACTGTTGGACTGGGAACACACAGATTTGCACTCACACAGAGGCAGAACACAAAACATGAGTGAACTTCCTGTTCACTTTTAATCAATTTTGGATTAAAAAAAAAAAAAGAAAAAAGATCATTGCAACCCTTTAGGATGCTAAATCTCACAGTTCTAAAGACCAGCATTATTGGCCAACACAGTCAGCAGCATTTCAGTATAATGAAATCATAAGTATAGGAGAACATTATTCTATTCTTTTACAATAAAATAATCATGTTGCAAGGGTACAGCTGCTGGCTTTCAGGCTACCTGTGATACAGTGTAAATCAAAAATACTATAAAGTGTGTAAACCTGCTGTAATGGGCTGTCCTACTGTCAAACAGCAGTTATCAATATTTTTGTTTTCCTTTCAACTTCAGATCAGCATTGAGTACAGATATGTCCTCTTTCATGGTAGGTTTTGCATAGAAGCACACTCACAAAAACATAAAACTATTATACCTATTTGGGTTTTCTTCTCTTAAATGTTTTTTTTTTTATTTTAAATTTTCACCTCAAGCCTACCTCAGGCACAAATTAAGGCTCTCAAACCAGCTCAAAATATGTATTTATTTCTGTCTGATTCTCTATTAAACTGCATGAAATCATGGCACACACAAACCTTTAGCTTAGAAAAAGCAGTCCCAAGGATGGAACATAAAACACTCTAGATGATATTTAAACATTCACTGCATGAAAAATACAGTGATCTTGATCAATCTTGGTATAAAGAATAGGGGAAAAAAGAAAAAAAGCAAGACAGATGCAATATTTGCATATAAGGCAAATGATGGATGATTTCATTAATGACCCAAGTTTATAATAAAAATATTCCTAAAATTCCTATACAGCTTTTCCAAATAAACAGTGACCAGTGCTGTGAGCAACCATTTGAGTTCTCTATTTGAAAGTTTGGAAGTCAAATTTTCATATAGTTTCTGTCAACAAATCAGCGATAGTTTATGCAGAGATCTCAATAGAGCTCTGAGAAAAACAGTGGCATCTGGTAATCCTCTACACTTGCCCTAACCCTTTTTGCAAATAAGCCTTTTCCTTTATTCTGGTGTTTTTCATTAGATCCATGACATTTCAGATAGATGCTTCACCAGGGAGAAACATAACATCTCTAACGATTGTGCAGCAGCTGTCCCACTGTCACTTTGGAGAGGGTGTGCTGATGGACTTCTTGGCTTAACAAGATGGAATTCAGAGAGGGGTAAAGAAGAAGCTGAAATGTTAAACATTACAGAGATAAATACATTGAGCGTTCCTGTGCATCCTCCTAGGGATGTTTACTCCTGCTACAAGATTTCTCAAATTCTGAGACTTGCAGGAGCATCAACTGCAAGTAGTTTCAAAATACAAGTGAAAAAAGACATAAGTATTTCCAGAATTCACATAGAGCTAGATAATGAAATTTAGAAAATAGATATTTTAAAGGAAAATGACAGGTGAAAATTTGAAATAGATGTTGATTTTCTGTCAGGAACGTCTATTTTCCTCTTACTGAAGGAAGAAAAAACAGAGAGAACTGAAGCAGTTGAGAAATTTTTGCCTTGTCTTAGACTGACAGGGCTGTTTCTATTTTTGTCCTGCAGAAGATTATAGCATGTGCATAGAGAGAATGTGTGGACTTCAGCAGAAAGAGGAGAATCCCATAGGGATGTGTTTGGACCATACATGTTTAGTGTGCAAATAAAAAAGATTCTTCTTTTCAAATAGTACAGAAACTTGACTGAATATGCTCAGCTGTTTTCTCTCCATTTCTTGCAATTCTTTCACCAGACCTGGCTGATTTAGTAAGTTTTTGTGAAAAGGGACTGAAAGGGTCTTCCATTCCCAAGGGCTTGAGAGGCATATCTATCATGTATCTGTTTTCACTGTCAGAAACATAAGAGAGATTGATTTGGCTATAAAGGTCCAGGATGAGCTGTGGGCAGGTAGGGATAAAATTATATGGCATACTGTATCATAAACAGACACAATTAGTGCAGAACTCTACAAGGCCTGCTTTTATAGAAACACATCTTTTATCTTCGTAAAAGTAGAACTGTGATTTAAAGATAAATCTTCATATGCTGTGAATGGCAGATAAAGGCTCTTGCAGAGGCACCAGATAATAGAGATAAAAATATTGTTCTTTCACTCAGTATTTTCTCTCTTGTCAAAATAGGACTCATAAATCACATGAAATTTAGCAAGCTGAGACACTTAGAAAACAGTAGTTTGTGAAAGTCAAAATAACTCGTATCTTAATACTGACAGTTTTTACAATCATAGAATCCAGTAATTAAATTATCACCCAATCTAGCTATAGCTATAGAGCATGAATTTTTTCTGCTGCTTAAAGGCTGTGCAGCAGGACCATTCTGAAAGGATTCCAGGCCTGCCCAAGGCCAGTTTCACTAAAACTTTAAAATCAGTTTTTATACTTTTTTTGTTACATCCCCTGCTTATCTGTTTGTTTTCCTATTGATTCCATAAATTTCCTAAGCATTTGCTACCAAAGCAGATTTCTGTGAACAAAATGTTCTGTGGATCAGTTCACACTGTCAGTTTTAAATCTGAAGAACCTTAGAGAATTTTGGTGTACTTAGTATGAATGTATGTTCATTTTAAGAAGCTCACAAAATATATATGTATTACATATCCACATGTTTGCATAGGTGTTATATATTGCTTGTAACCTAAGATCCCATATTATGCTTCAACTTTGATGTAAGTGTTCCTTTGATATCAAGTCAGTTATCTCAAGGAAATAAATTTTGAGATAAATTAAAAGGAAAGGGTGAAAAGCTAGTAACCATTAAGGCAAATGGCTGAAAATTAACAAACTGATTTAACAAGCTCTATGATCCACTCCATAAAAACAAAACGAGCATGAAACACACTGCAAACACTGGAACGTGAACAGCATTGATATTAGACTCACTTTTTTATTGATGTAATATGGGTCCATGTCTTCCAAGGGCTCAGACACCATTCCTGGAGGTATGTCACCATATATAAAGGGGAGTGTTTTTCCTGCCTCCAAGTCACTGTTTGGTTTTGGCCCATTTTCATCATCGTCTTTGCGATCTGGTTTGGGGTTCTTGGCTTTTTCTGCAGCAATGCGCTGTTCAATAGCTGCAAGAGACTCTCTAGTGAAGAATTGGAAGCTGTCTGGTCCTGGTGGTACAAGCACTGACTGCTCCATCTTTTCATCCTGCACATTTTAATTACCATTTATTCTTCTGCATAGGAAAATACTAAAAGAAAGCAGAAAATAAAATTCAAATAAACATGTTGAAATCACGAAGTAAGAAAGATGTAGTAGTTATTTTCAAGTGCAATTGTTTTTGCTATGTTGAATTGTTAAAATACACAATTTGAAAATTATGTAAACAAAGACAAAGTAAGCAGTTTAGTCGGTGATTTGGTATTTGTAAGAAGCACTTTTGTTGTTCTTACACTAGTTATTGGAACTGTAAAAATTTCTGAGCTCCAGGAGTGTGCTAGTCTTTTACTCCAAATAAGGGAAAGTATGATAGCTAAGAATAATCAAATACATTCTTTCCTCATAACTCTAGTTATATTATGATCACACTCCTCTGGACTCAATCAGGATTACATTGGTAACTATAAATAGAACAGTTCAACAGAGCTAACACAGAAAATTTCACTGAGATCAGCAAAAGTATCAGAAAACAAGCACTGTAAAACCAAAACTTCCATTTAAAAAAAACCAAGTCTGTATTTTATGAAGTATTAAAGAAATTATTCCAAATAAATTTTTGTATGGGAAATTATTTTAAGTATGAAGAAGAGCAATTGCTGAATATTATTTCAGATTAGCTGTTACTGTGTTTGGTTCTTTATAAAATAGTTGTAACTAGAAAATTCTGGAAGTATTTTAGTATACATATTTATTCATACACTGCAATTGCAAACATAAACCTGTTGGGAAGAAAAACAAAAAAAAAAGGAAAAAGGAATTCTTGTTAAGACTACAGATTTGACATCTTCCATGCTGCTGAATAAATTTCTGATGACACCACAAGACATACAAATGAAATGCATATTTGGGCTCATAGTGGTGCATATTTCCCTCATGTCTGACTGACTTTCAAACAATCAAGGTGCAAGTTTCTCTCTGTAAAAAAATTAAAGTGAGCTGATCTCACACCAAACACTAAGTATTCACCCATGCAGACACTCATGTCAAAACCAGTTCTGTACATCTTCACTTCTTTCCTAGGGAAAAGGAATTATACTGTTCTGTCCCCATTGGGGGGAAGGAAGAGGATATAAGAAAATGTACCTCAGCTAAAAGGGATTTTAAATCCTGCATTTCTCCACATAGAGAGTATCCTGTAGACAGTCCTCAGCTCCCTATGTCATGGTTCTGTTTACTTATGTGAATTGCCACTTTGGTCACTTAACTATTGAATTTGTAAACTCACTATTTGTACTGATACTGGTTCTTAATGTTCAACCACACCTTGTGGGTACTGGGAAAGAAGGAGATAAAACTATTAGCCACATCATTGAATTTTCTGATCTCAAACTGATCCCCATGAGGGCACCACGATTTGGAAGATAGATCCTGTGCTGTTATCCCAATGTTATGGGGGACACAGCTGTCGGTGGATACCCTTTGCTCTGTGGGCTTCAGGTAGATACTGAGACCCAAGAAAGACAATCAAGCCCTCTTCTCTGCTCTACTTATTTGGCAAAAGAAGGGGCTAAGACCTCTCCTCTCTCCTCTCCCTCTCCTCCTGGTCTACATAGACACGCCTGCCTTTCCCTCTCCTCCTCCTCCTCGTGAGGCCAGGAGGGTCCCTTCCCGTTTGCCATTTCCCTCTAATCCCTCATTCCCGGTCCAAGGCAGCGCTCGGCGCTCTCTGCCCGGCGCACCGAGCCCGAAGGCTCCGGGGGCAGTGGGAGAAGGTGCTGGGCACAGCAAGGGCGATCCCGTGTGCTGCGAGGGAACGGGCAGCCAGCGAGCAGTCAGCAAAGATGGGACCTGAAACCACAGGGTGCTGTGTCAGGATCACCTTTTAGCTCACTGAATGACCCCACCTGGCATGCAGGACAAGGATTACCTCAGGATTTGCCTGCAGGTGCACAGAAACAAAATGCTTTGCAGCCATTATTTATGTTGCAAAAACATTTGATTCAGCTGCTGTGTTTATAGACCAAGTTTAAAATCAGCAAGTGCTGTGGGCTTTACTAATAATATGTGTATTTCTTTATATAGAAAGGAACTCTACGTTATTTTCTATAATTAAGCCTAGAATGTTCTCTGGTCTGTCAAATGTACGTGGAGCTAGCTAGCAACACCTTTAGATGTAACTAAATCTAAGTAGGCCGTACTTAACATCTTTCAGGAGGCTTTATGAAGATTACCTTTTATCCTCTACTTAACAGATTAGAGGATGATATCCCAGATACGTTTTCCCCTTCTTCATACATTTCAATGATTAAAAATCTTCAGAATTGCAAATAGAAATCTTATATAAATTTAAAAGTCAATACTAAATACATACAGAATTTGCTACAGTCTTAATCCCAAATCACTTCCATTGCTTATATGGCAGTGCTTAACTACTAGGTTTGTATTTCATTTACTACAGTAAATTGATTTATTCTCACTTTTATGTGAGGGGATGCATAAAAATTGATACCAGACCAATTAATCCACTGCTATCCTTCTGATTTCCACCAAGTTATTTATTAAATATTAATTGAATAAGTGCAGATTGCTTACATGATCCAAATGGGCTTCTTTTTTTTCCTTTAGCATAGCACTAGTAATTCAACATAGGAAAAAAATATAAGAATACCCAAAATATTAATTTCTTATCAAGTTCTTTCCTAATCTCTTATAAGGAATGGGGTTTTTTCCTTCTACATTTCCATGTCCATTTGAGTTACCTTCTTATGAACAATGCGAAACATTTCAAATTTTGGAAAATAAGGCACTCAGAAAATAGAATCATTGTTTCTTCTGATATTTCCCAGGCAAAATATATTCACATACACTTTGCAGTATACATTTTTGTAAGCCAGATAACTGCAGAGCACACTCAGCGTGCAGGGATGGGACCATCTGCAGACCACAAGCAGAGTAAGTCAGGAGCTGTTCAGCTGCATTTGTGCAAGTGCACAAAGCACAGTGATCTGCCCACATGTGCCAAGTGTGAGGCAGCCAGAACCACCCTGGATAGCTCTGCACACACAGAGCAGCTGGGTGATACACACACCATCACTGCCCTCCTGGCTGGGAGCTACTGTGCACAAAGAGTCATTTTAGATCTGTGCATTCCTTGAGAATAAGCTATCAAACATCTGTGAGCATCTGAGTATTTTTACAGTCTTCAAATGTCATCTAAATAATTTTTCTAGGCAAAGTAAAGGGACATATTGGAAATAGATTAAGAGATGGTACCTTGTCAAACAATGTCTTCAAATCAGTTACACACTGCTCCTTGAAAAAGTCAATTAAACAATACATAACTCTCAGAAATAGAGACAAGCTTGAACAAGATTATTTCCTAATCTGATATCATTAGTACTGTTAGCTTGCATATCCTTCATACCTTCATAACAAGGGTTTCTGGAGTGTTTGGTCAGGACGACCTTAGCATCCATGTAGAACTACAGTGCTGCAAACACTTAAACTTCAGCAAGTGAATTTCTTTATATTATCCATACACTTAAATCTGAAACTGAAACATGCTTTGAAGTTTAGTCTTCTGGTATAACAGCCACTAACTAAAATTTAACTGCTTCAAAATAAAGATAAACTAATGAATCTACATGTAAACTCACAGAGCCCAGATCTCTGTATTACAATAATTTCCATTATTTAATTGCACAGCTTCTCATTACTTTTGATTTATCAATTAGTCACCAGGATTCTTGCCTTCAGCATATCAAATAAATATAATTTACCTTCCTCACAGTGTGGATCTGTGGGAGGAGAGGAAGAAAGCTGTGGGAAGCCACTCCAGTTTTGTATGTGCAGCCTCAGAATGAAGCCTGTGTCTCTACTGTCTGTCTCAGTTATAGGGCTACTGCAAGCAGCAAAGGCAGGTAGGATATCCAAGTAACATGCTTGGCAGAAGGGCAGGAATCAGATTGGAATATTGGAACTATACAACTTTTTATGACTCCCTGTAGCTCACATATAAAATTCAATTTAATTCTCATGGAGAGCTTTATAAGGGAAACTTGCATATTACCAGACTGATAATAGGATTCTCCCATATCTTTTTTTACCATCTTCTTGATGTTCCCTCTCAGAATGGATAATGCAGATCTGGCACAAGGGCTCACTTGCATTACATTACTTAGACTTGGATAACTGCATTTATTTAATGCATATTAATTTTAAATAAAGGGTAGGTGCAGTAATACTGCAGACCTCATAATAGGGTACATAGATATGCACTGAGCTATATAAATAAATTATCTGAAATATTGAAAGCAATCAAACAGTACATACCAGTTTAAGTGGGAGTTTATGCTTTGCAGCTGGATATTTCCATTACTTAACCTGACACACAGAAAGGGTTGCTGAAGGGGAGTGATGGGGGGAGAGGATGACTATTTAATTTGCCTCAGAGTTGCAAACAGCCATGGGGTAGCTGTGTGATTCAGGAGGGCAGTTCAGCGCTCAGTCTGGGCTGCCCAACAGCCAGAAAGCAGAACAGACAGGGACAGGAAATGCAGCTCGTGTCTCTGAAATCCCCACTGTTGTACCATTGCTTAGCTTACTGTGCAGGAATGAAATCAAGATTAATGGGGTAGAAATAAGGTATGCAAGAAAACATGGGCTTGGCATCTTAAAGGTAAGCTTTCATTTGGGAAGGCAGTCATGGCTTCTGATCCCTGCTCCTAGAGCTATTTCTCTATTATACCTAGTAAATTCACTTGAGAAAACTCATTTGAAAATCACCAGAGGTATATTACCTGAGAAGAAAAAAATGTAGCATTAACTATGGGAAAAGAGGGTTTAGTTCTAGTGTTCACTCACAATTAACTTCTTTAACTCCGCAAGCAAATGCAAGCATAAGTTTTGAAAAATAAAGCAAAGTAAAATAAGCTAGCCTTCCCCAACAAGATAACTAGCCAGCAAAACCCCCATGCTGGTAAAACCAGGATGTTCCCTGTGAGCTGTTTGCTGCTACCTTTTCTCCCACTAACACCTAGACTTTCAGTCCTGTCCTTTTGTCTTGTTTAGAGGAAATCAGAAAACCATATAATATAAACACAGTATATTATCCGTCTCCATTAGTTATATATATGTATGCATTGGCAAAATTTCTATTCTCAGTATATTTTTAAATTCATCTAATGTATCTCTAAATCAAAATCTAGGTACTAGGCTTGGCTTTAGATTAAAAAGAAATAGCTTGCTTCAGCTTACTGATTTGCTAGTCTAATTCCAAGTCTAATTAGCTGCAAATGAGTCTTATTTTAGAAAGCTGAAAAAAGCAAAATTAGTTATGCAGCTTCATAGAAAGAAAGAAGGAAAATAATTTAATGGGACAAGTCACAATGCAGCTGCATTAGTACTCCATCTGAGCAAATGCATTTAATGGCTTAGAACTACTGGACTGCTACCAAGCTGAATGGATTCTCTGCTTACTCAGTTTCTGCAGCATATCTTGTGCAGCAAATGACTGCAGTATAGAGGAGCAATCTTTCTGCTTTCCTCCATTTGATCAGAGCACTGACCCCTTTTACTGGCAATCTACATTACTAGCTCAAGTTTAATTTTCTTAAACATCTGTTTCTTAAACGTCTGTTTATATTTACCTTAGCAAACATAACAACCTCTTTCTTCAGTTAAAAAAACCAACAAAGCCATGCAGGCTATGCAGTGCACATTACATAATGCTACTGATTCATTTGGCATTAAGCTAAAATTGAATTTAAGACAAGATTTAAGTTCTGGTCTTGGCATATTGCCACGCTTGGGAAAGAAATAAAAGTTGATGGAAAACAGATTGCTCCATACCCTGGAATGATGCAAAATTTGCAGAGCTAACAAACCCAAAAATATTGCCATACTCAAATTAGTGGGTTGTCTGACCCCATTAACAGCACTCAGGTACTAGATATCTCATATGGTCAGTGGAAAGGACAGAAGCCTGAAAGACATAATGACAAAAATCATTTACTTTCTAACAAATTTAGCAAGCACAGATTTCATTCTTGAGGGTTTCCGGGGTCAAGGAATCAGATGCAGGAACAACAGGGACATGTTTAACACACAAGACCTCAGGGGGAAAAACTCAATCATAATTAGGGAAACAAAAAGAGTTTCTGCTTTTTGTGCACAATGATGGGGCCACTGTGAAGTAATAAACCTCCCAAATTGTAGAAACTTGCACTTTTTATACAGCAGAGAAGTCCAAGCATCATAGGAAAGCAACTTTCAAAACTTACCCCCTTGCCTTACATCCTTTGCACTCAGAGCATGGCCCAGGACATGCCTGTGCTGAGAGGAGGCAGCAGCAGCCCCAGCCCCTGTGTCAGGACTGGGCATCAGCTGCTGAGTTCCTGCAGGGCAGCTCCCAGGGGAGGATCCATCTCCCAGGCTGCCTGGGAGAGCAGGGAGGGCTCAAGGAATGGGAGATGCTTAAACCACAAAGCAGCTCTGCAGCCTAGGAAGCTCCTCTGCCCCTGCAAAACCTTGGGATGGTTCTATTGCCTCAATCTCTTCTGCCTGTCTCAGGTTTTATGAGATGCAACAAATACATGGGCTATATGTGAAATAAGTGTTTTCCAAATGAATTGGTACTCTACATGCTAATGCCATGCAGCAGGTAACACAAGTCTGTAAACTCCTGACATTTGCATTTCTGTTTATGTGGGCAAGGCCCTGCACCTTGATCACTGGCATCATCTGATCCTGCTAAGGCAACTCCTCTGCAGTTCCCCCCTCATGTCCCTCTGCATTTTGTGATTCTGAACACACAAACCACTTTTACCAACAATAAGAATTCTGGTGTTTCTTAGTAAGCTTCTTTGAGCTTAACAATTTCCTAATAATATGTGAGAAATGGCTTATTCCCAGATTGGCAATTTCGCTTTACAGTAGCATAATTAATATTTGTTCTTACAGATACAATTTTAGTTCATTTCAAAAACTATTTTATATATTTTCATGTAGTTCTCAAAATAAAAATAAAATCTTAGAAAGTCACATCACTGCTGTAAAGAATCTTCCAAAACACAGACCTGGTAAAAAATAAACAAGCAAATAACTCTCACCTATATCCTGATTAGGTTTGAACTGATTTTTAACAAACTTTGAATTAAGAATGATAGTCCAATGGAATTTTGGAAAGTTTTCATTCAGTGGACACTCATGAGGCCATGATGTCCCAGCCTTGTGTCCAGGCATGTCTGTACATGATGTGGACTAGAGACATGACAATGTTCAAGCCCTGGCACCTTGTCCCCTAGAGGTGATATAGTTGCAGAGTTCATTTACTCTATTGAATATTAGATATTTAGCTTGTTTTAAGATCTAAAAAGCTCCTACATGGCACTCAGTATTCTCAGTTGCATATAGGGGAAAACAATCTTGAAAATTCCTGGAAAAAACAAAATGCTTATTGTTATTAAATGGTTGACTACCAGCAGCAGCAGAAACATCTGCTGTGTCTGCCCCATCCTTTGAGCAATGCACTATTGGAAAAAGCTTCAGATTTGCCAAGAAAGGCAGGAATTAGTAATTCTGCAGAAGCAGCAGTTTGAAAGCCATTGAGCAAAGACTGTTAGCCACACTGACTTTCACCTAAAAGCAAATATTCAAGTTTTTTTTGTCTTTTGAGGTACTGGTGATTTTCCAGTCAATTTTGATGGAAGTGTAAAGAAATAATAAATAATCCAGTCAAAAACCAAGAGCAGTGCAATTATAGACTAAGAAATCTAGTGCTATTGGAACTTTGGAAATTTTTAAAATCCTATGATTGGTCAAGAGAAACAAAGAAATATGCTTAAAATAAATAAGAATACATTATTTGCAGAAACTTCAAATGTTTAGAATGAACTTAATGCTATAAAGTGTACTGAGAAAACAGACAAGATGTAAAACTAAGATAATATCACGAGATACCATCTGTTATTCAAAAATGGAAAACCATTCATTAGAAGTATCTGAAATATTGATATATACTTATAAAGAGCATAAATGATAACAAATTTTGAAGCAAAACATCCAATCATTCAAATTCTGAGCCACTGTCTGGTCGTTTTCTGAAGATCAGATAATCTGCTGAAAGCAAGCAAAGTACTTTGTACTTTATCAAATAAGCTATGTGGTTAAACACGGAATTGTAGGGCACATTTAGTGAATATTTTGCAAAGAAGCTATTCTAAAATACAGGTACAAAAACATAAAAAAGGAAAGAGGTTTGAGATCTATAGTTTTTTATAAATATCACTTGGTGCGCATCAAATGTACACAAACTCCATTAATGAAGATAATCAAGCAATAAAGTATTTAATAAAGTTTTCTATCTTGTATTCCACCTTGAATTCAAATTGATATATTACAGGGTCTGTATAATGTGAATCTGTTCATGTGGCTCCACCTGTAAGATGTGAGAACTCAAGTAGGAGAATCAACATGGTAAACTGAAGAGTACAGCAACCAATATCAGCAAATAATATCTCTTTCAGTCTCAACTTTTCTGATTGAAAAATACCAGATTTCCCATTTTGTAGGATTTGCGTATAGTGATTAAAATGCTTTCAGTTTTCTCATCCAAACCCACTCTTTTGACTTTTCATTAATTTAAAATACTCTTGCATTTGTGATTGAAACTGTTTATTGCTGTTCTAAATTGTCATTTTTAATGTTGCATTAGAGATTAAAGTGTTTTGCAATGTTTTTCCAATTAATAATTTTTAGTTTATAAGAGTGAGTGGCAATGCCTTCTGGTACTTTGGCATTGGGTGTCCAGGGCAATATCTTAAATAGTTTAAAGATAAATTATAAATTAGTAATAGTTTCCCATAACTCTTTACTCCACTAATAGCAGCCCAGTGTGAAAGTTAGTTCCAGCCCTACCAGATGAGAGAAAGCTTCACCCACTCAACCTCCCAGAGTCAGGTATTGATTAACAATATACCCAGCTGAGAAAAATGAGGAGAGGCATTCCTCAGCACGTCATGCTTCTTGTCTGATCAATGCCTCTGAGGACAGGGCACCATTTCCTACCACACTGAGAGCTGAACAATGCTTCTGCAGGTGGTGTATGTGCAATCCAGAAGCATTTGGATAAATAAGCTTACAGTGAGAAATCAAAGTAGGAAACTTCCTTTTTCAAAAACCATTTCTCAATGCACTTGAGCACAACAACAGAAGATACATAAAGATGAGAATATCCAGTTATGAAAAACTAGTGTTTAGTATGTCAATAGTGAACATTGTCAGAGAAGAGATCAATGCAATCTGTGGGGTCATGGCTCTAATGAATCCAAGGACATTTAAGTCTGAGGGAAACATGCACAGTTAAGAAGCTTAAAAATATTAGTGTTTCATTCATTGTGAGACAAATTGGGGACTTAATATGGTAGGTGCAAATGACATCAGACAGATTTTACTTTGAGGAAAAAGTATAGATACAGAATAATTTTCAGTACTTAGCAATTTTAAGTAGCAGTGGTTTGTTACACCCATTTATGTAGTTTTCCATATTTATTACTCTTAAAATTTCTTGTTTTCTCAATATTTAAAATTTCATCAGGAAGTATGAAAATGTCATGACAATTTTTGTTCTCCCTTCCTCTCTTACTTTTCTTGCTCAGACTTTTTTCCCTCCATGAAATCTTCTTGTCTTTCTGACAAACCCATGGGGGACATGAGCTTAGCATGGTCCTTGAGGGGATCCTAGAGAGTGAGAGGCAAGCTCCCTCCTGCCATGCCTGCTGGAGCCCTCCCAGGCAGCTGAGTGCTTTGGGCTTGATGGCACCAAGGCTGGGTTTGCAGGTGATGTGGTGGTGAAGTTAGGCTTGCTGTGGCTCAGTGATGGGAATCCTTGGGTGAATTACACACAGAAGCTTGAAGCAAGTGGGAAGTGGTGCATGTATCTAAAATATTCCAAAGCCCACTAAGGTCAAAATAAAAATTATTACCATTGTAAAGACAGTTAAAGCCAAGTAAGAGTGCAAAGCAAAAGGCAATTTTTCAGTGAAAACACCATGATGTGATGCATAACAGGTGGCCAAAGCATAAAACTGTTATTAGGCACCTTTAAAAGACTATTCCCTTACTGACTGTGTCCCCTAAGAAGAAAGGGCCTCAGTGGAAAAATGCAATACATTACATTATAAAATCCTAAGATATTTGCTTTGAAATGTGAGCACATAGATTTATCAGCAGCAATATGAAATGTTAAGAATCTGTTTACTACCTATCTTGCTCAGGCTACATCTATACTATATTTGACAGAGTGCAGCCAAAACTGTATTGTCCCAAGCAGATCTTGAGGCAATATGAACCTGCCTGTACTGCCGTTTACTGGCAGTTCTTCTGGACTTGGGAGACAGCATGCTTCCAAACTTCCAAATCTGCAGATATCTGAGCTTTTCTAGCAAAGCCCCTCCTGAGTTACTTTTGATTTTTTGCCCTGAGCAGCAGACAGACGTTCACAGGGCAGGCAAATGGGTTGACACACCTGTGAAGTTTACCTTTTCAGAGCAGCATCAAAGCTGTCCAAAGCTGTCCACTTTCACATGAACCCTGCTGAAAGTGGGAAGAATGGATAGCTGTAGCTATTTTAGTCTCCAAACTTCTTTCAGACTCATCCTATTTATCCTATATGTAGTCCAATTTACCCAAGTTATAATTATTTCAGACTTCACTGCCATTGCTGGTGTAAATGTCTTCAGTTTCTAGCTGGAGTGATTCACCCCAGACTATGAGTGCTTACCACAGCAGCTCAGCACATGAAAGGCAACCAAGCCTAAGGGCTGCTGAGGTTAGTGGAGCCTGTGCTACTAGCAGTCATAATGAATCTGACTCTCATGTGTGTCAAATGTCCTTGTCTAAGCTTTGGAACCAAACTATAAATCATTCTATACTCCTCCTGCTGCCATACATACCTAAGGTCTGTTTAACATCATTCTTACAAAAAACCAAGAAAGTTTCTTTGCCCTTATCAAGAAACACTGCCCTTATTAAGAATTATTTTCTAGCTAGTTTCTAGGGCTCCATCATCCTTCTGTATAAATTCTCAGAAAGCAGACTGATTGCCTCTCAGAGGCCCTTAGCAGCCTTTCTTCATTATCTCAAATTTCATTTTTTAGATGTCAAATCCATTGTTTAATTTTCAATTTACATCAACACTGTTATTTTGAAGTCCAGTTATATGTAGGAGATGCAAAAATCTTCAAAGATCCCTCATTTTGCCTATGCTCCTTTTAACTTCTTTTCCAAGACACCTTCTAAAACTGGTTTGGCTGCTCAGCTATCAAAACTACTTCATCACCATAAAAAGGTCCTCTTTCCCTCCATGATATCTGAGCATTTTTCCTTATACTTAGGTTGGGAGACAGTGTACTTTCAAATCTCCATGGCTGGAGCAGCAATTCCCTCCCTCTCTGGATTTGAATAGCACATTCAGACTGGGATCCTGCATTCCATGTCTGAACTCCTGCCCACTATAGACACCCAAAGGTTCCCATACATAATTCCAAGGCAACCTGCAATGCTGGCCACAAACTGAAATAGAATAATATTGCAGGTAAGAACCTGGATGTTAATAAGTGTTAAAGTACAAGAATGTGTATTTCAGATAAGCAATATGAAGGAATGGGCTCAGAATTGAGTCTGGCACAGCCAGAGTGCAGAAGGTTTTTAATAACAAAGTTCCTGAAACTTCCAGAAGTATAATACACCCTAAAACTCTGCCATATGGAGTTTTAACAGGGATGATACAAGAATGTCTCAGAAAATCTGATTTTTTTTGTTGTAATCCCCCAAAGCAGTTAACAAATACTGCTTCAGTAAAGCCACTTGAATTAAAAGCATTACACAGAAGCACAGACCTGCAGCTCTCAAAAGAGAAACAGCTTACTTTGTGAACTCCACTTCAGAATACTGCTAATCACAGTTGCACTGCCCCCAGCCATTATTTAGGCATCTTCACATCTTTTCTCACATGAGAGAAAAAGGCTCATATTTCCTATCTGAAACTTATCTGAACAGACAGCTAAAGGCATAACCCATCCTTTTCCAAAGTGCTAAGTAATCAAGAATTCACACAAAAGTCAATATAAAGTTCTTGTCACTCTGTATAGAAGCACTGTATTTTTTGCCTCAGCACTAAAATACAGACTTAAATATATAAGCTTAGACATACCATGTGAAATTTCAGCCTTAATAGCACAGTCAATCTTACTTTATCCACAGGAGGGAAAAAATCTCTTCTCAAAACTGACCAGTTTCCTGCATTTCAGAATTCTGCAAAGCATATAACCCTGAGAAATAATTGTCACTGCTGAGACCTGCAGAGAAATATCAGGTGCAAGGCAATCAAAGGAAAAGGGAGAGAAAATTTTGAATAAAATACTATTAGAAAGTCCAATAGAGCTTAATGTCCTGAAGACAGATTGCTTTGGAACAAAGAAATACCTTTTAAAAATAAAATTTGGTGTTTACTACTCCCCTGGATTTTAAAAGATTGATTAATTTGCATTTCCTCAGCCTTTATTTTTTTCTTTTCTCCCAAAACTCATTGTTATTGTCTAGGAATTAGGCATGCAGACATAAGAGAGCAATCTACTTTGCTTTCTCTTGCTAGCAGATCTCATATTTTATCATTCTCTACTCCTGGGCAGTAAGGATTTTTGTTTCTCCCAGCAGAACCATTAAATATTATTTAGTGCTGGTTCAGCAGCAGTCTGAACTTAGACTTCACAGATGTAGAGAAGCCTGCTGGAGGGGAAGGCAGAGGGCAAGTCTGAGGTCAATGCCCACAAGTGGCAGACGGGCGGGCTGTGCAGCAGCTGGACACACACAACCCACAGCACAGCACCAGCTGCACTGCCTGAGACACAGCACAACTCACCAGGCTGCTGCTCAGGGCTCCCATGAGCTGTGAGGATCCTCAGGACTGGCACTACACCCAGCATTTACCAGTTTTCAAAAAGCTCACCCCAGAACGTGTGTGCCCCCTGAGCTGCTGGGCAGTGCCCGCTCATGGCCAGCCAGTCCTGGTCTTAGACTGAGCCAGAATGAGTAAGATGTAATATACAGATCATTTTCCTTGGAGTAAAAATTTTTCTTTCAGATGAGATGCTTCATTATTTCAGAGTAGTTGATTTGTAGTATTTTGTTCTGAGGCAATATTAAGTTATGAAAACATAATACAGGGTCATCCTTTCTGGTTTATCCCCCCAGTGTGTGTAAAGAGAAAATAAATTGAACTGAAGGCAAAAATACTCAGATGCAAAGTTTCTAGATTACACTTGGATCACACAGTTCCTGTTAAAGAAAAAAAATTAAACTGTTGTATAACTTCTTTTTCAATTAAGCATTATCAATGTACCCAGTATGGGGTTCTGAACAGTTCTCTGTCTCTATCCATCACTGCACACTTTAGGTGATATATATATAGATATATATGTGTGTGTGTGTGTGTGTATGGCATTATTTAGGTTTTATTTTAGAAAATGAATGTATCAGACTGGGTTTCTCAGCTGTGAAAAATACTGAATATGAACATTAAAAATAGAACTTTAAAATGGCTCTGGTACACTCACTTTATTTAATCAGATTCAGAAGTGTCCTAGTTCTTTCTATAAAGAAAAACTATCAATTTAAAAATCTTTTTAATTAAATGTGTACTATTCTCCAGACAGTATGGAAATTTGATCAGATTTGCAAATATCCTTTTTCTACCCCTAGTATTCACACACTTGCTATGGTTCACTAGTAAAGACTATGTAGTCTAAAAGAAACACTAAGAAATTAACTTCTAAGGGCACATTTTCTGCTCTTGGTATATTGGAAGCATTTCAGAGTGCATATACCATAGGATAAATATTTTCAGGGGATGTTTATATGCTTTTATGCAATCCTAGTGAAGATAGCTTTTAGTGGACCCTATATAATTTATTGTACACTGCCTGTTACATCTCAGATATCTACTTCTTTTTGTAGACTCACAGAAAAAACAGGCTGGAAAAAGGAGATCAAGGGCCATCTAGTTTATCTTGCTGCCCAAGGCAAGTTTGCTATACCTATTTCCCAACAGATGTTTCATCTAACCTCTTCCTACAGACCGTCAGGACATACACCACAGATTCTTCTGACATTCTGCTACAGCTCTCCACTATCTGCTTTAGTAAAATGTTTGTTCTCACATCTCATCTGGGTGAGCCCATTTCTTCCATCTTCACTTTCTGTCCCACCCACTCTGGACACAGAGAGCACAAATCATCCTCAGCATTCAGCTTCTGGTGATCCCCCAGCCCCTGCACTTCTGTTTCCATGAGTGGGCTTACTCCAGGGATCCTGCAGAGCTACTGAAAGAGCCCTGCTGAGGCATTCTAAGAGGAGCACCTATCATCTGCAATCAGAAATACCTCCAGCACCATTTCCTCTTAACAGATAAATTTGACAATATTTTTAATCAAAGAAGTGAAACACTACAAATAAAAAAAAATGAAGGCTCTCACTCTGAAGGAAACAACATTTGGTAACAGTACTGTAGTTGCTACTTTGACTTGTCCTCTTTGACCAATGCCATCATTAGATAGAGTTATTAAATAATTGAGTTGCACAAGCCTCTCCATTTACTCCTAAGTTTTTGTTTCTGACCTTGACAGGATTTGAGGTTTTGTTTGGCTTTACCAGGAGGATGATTATCAGGTTTTTTGATTTGTGTTACAAACACATTTTTAAAAGCCAATTCTAGAAGCAAATTAGACAGCGTCTTGAAGGAGTAAGAGAAAGATGAGAATTGGTCTACATGTTTACAAGGCACTGATAGGAATTACAAAGATAGAGGGAATTAGAAGGGAGAGAGCTTGGAAGCTCAAACTGAGCGGGGTGTTTCTGAGACTAAGAATATAAGGGTTTTGTCCTTTTCTCAGAGACTTGTGGAAAAAAGAGAAAATTAATTTAAAAAGGGGGTGGAAACACTTTAAAATAGAGCACTGAAGGACGGTTAGAGATCCACTAGATACTGCTGAGACAGAAAGCAATGGAAACTTGGGTTCTGAAAATGCAATGTAATGAGAATTTCATGGCAGAAAGAGGAAGGAGAGAGAGAATTTCTGCGGCTGATAAATTACAACAATAAATAGCAGCGTAGATGAATCAGAACTGTGGATTTTCAAATTATATTTAACATGGCAGGGAAGGTTTCTACCCAGATTTTCTTAACAAGTGCAAAATAAAATCAATTTTTTTTCAGAGCTAAACAGAATTTCAGAACAGCACAAAAGGAGATCTGAAACCACCACACACTGGTGAAAATGGAAGAGACAGAAATAATGACTCAATAATCAGTAAAAGACAACAATCCTAAAAACACTGAATACCCATGTATTTAGTAAAACATCACACTGATTCTTTCAACAAATCTAACTCATATTGAATAAAAAGAAACCAGTATATTTTACAGAAATTGGACTAACCCCAGTATGATTGAGTGATGATTTCTATGTCCATGTTTGCTATTTGATTAATTTCTTCACTCATACCAAAATTTCAGTTGTTTCCATCCAACTTCTATGTGCTTTTATGGATAGAAATCTACAAAGAATAAGCCTACAGCTAGAAAAATGGAAGTAACACACCAGAATTATTGGGCTTTGGGATAAAACATCTAGAGAATTTTGCCCATCTCCCTACAATATTATGTTCAGTCAGAAATGTCAGCTGTAGATTTTAATAGTTCAAATTTACTCAAAGGTTCTTTCCCCCTACATTTTAGAGCAGTTCAGCTCTAGGATTTTTTTTTTCTCTTGCAGCAATGTGATCTCTTAAGTGCTCTAAAGTATTATACTAAAAAAAGCCTAATGGTATTCCTTCTCTAGTATGTCATACTGTCTCCATAACACTGGTTGTCTCAGTTTAGAGGTGTGAATAAATATTGTTCAATTTTTAGTTTGATTTTTCTTCTGTTGTAGTCATTTTGGCACCACCAGAAAGTCTACAGGTCAAAGACAGGACTCTTGAGGAATCCCATGGCCTCCCACCTGCATAAGCTGTTATCAATGAAGAAAAAGAAGGCAGAATATGCTTCTGTTACTGGAAAACAATCCACAATTCTCTTCATGGAATTTAGCCCAGAAGACACAATATATTTTCCCACAGATGAGCTGTGGGGCTGGAGTTCAGAAAATGAATAAAATGAAGGAAAAGATATTAATCCATGAGACTGACTGCCACAGTTCTAGATGCACACAGAAAAATAAGGTCAAGATTTCTGCCTTGTCTCAAAAGAATTTGCAAAGTACCCACTTCTCCTGATTATTAACAGACTACTTCTCACAACTAAGGGTAGGAGAACCCTCACACTTAGTTAATCTCAGTTCTTCAATTTCAGGCAGGCAAAAATGGTAGAGAAGGATTTGTAAAATATAATTTAAAGGACAAAATTCAATGCTAAGCTATGTGGGTTTGCCCATTAAATATGGCGTGTTGTGCCATGAATGTAGAAAACTCTGGAATTAGAATTCACATGCTGGAAGGATGCAGTGCAATGTGGAAAGCAGTAGCACTGCCATCCATAGAAGTCAACAACAGCTAGTTGTCCTCTAAACTGCTTGGCATTGGGTAGTGCATTGAGTGCACATTCATAAATATTGGGAAGCTTTTCTAGCTCAAGACCATCTTCATTTTAAGAATAAAAGAATCTGTAATTGATTTTATCTTCTCAGCTGTTGATGATTACAACTTCTGAAACTTCAAAGCAAGTTTATGTTTTTACATGATAATTTGAACAAAAGTTTCAGTGGTCAATAACAAACTACCCTTGCCCTGATATAAAGTATTGTTTCAAACAGCTGATAGGATATATATTTTATTGATATACATTTATCTATACAATTTTTCTGTAAGTCATCATAGACCTTTACATTTTTAATTTTTGGCACCAGACAGTTTGAAAATTGCTGTTGTTTTCCTAAAATTTCACTAGAATTGTTCTGATTAGACTATGTCTTATGCAAGCTCTTAATTTCCTAATTCCCTGTCCCACTCCCCTTGATACTTCCTTCAAAATAATAAAAACTTTCTGACAAACTGAGGACAACCAGTTTAAAGCTGCTTGTCTCTAACTTGCCTCCCTCTGTCTAAATATTTCAGCAAATATTCAAGATCACACAAACTAGGCTCAGCAGAATAAAGTATCAGGATGTCAGTCTTGACAGCAATCCTGTTATTGTTTTGCATTAGATTTCAGAGTAATTTTTAGCACAGCCTTTTTTCTTTTGTGCTTGACATCAACACATTGGTCAGGCATGAAAAGCACAATAAACAAGTTCAAAAATGCAGCACTAACATCAGCCAAGATAGCTCAGGAGTCTGACACCATAACCACAAAATAAGCATTTCTGAAAAAAATACAGCTGAATAGGTTTTCAGTAGGGACAGATAACACCAACCAATTTTCAAATACTGCTGAGTGAGTAACAACAGCTTTCTCAACGTGGGGCTGAACAAACAGCCCAATCCCAGGTAATCAGTACAGTGGGATTCTTTTGAACACATACCTCAGACAAGCAGCAGAGAAGAAATCCATTTTAGAAAAGAGGCTGACAGAGCTTGAAGTCCACCTGGCAAATTTCTTGTGCTGTTTGAAAAAGCAAGATGGTTCAGATGGTGAACCAAGCCATATCTACAGCATTAGACCCAGTCCTGGTCATGTAAATCAAGGTAAGAGGTGCCAGCACTGCACCTGATCAGACAGACTAAGGGCAGGGGGAGGGAGGGAGAAAAGAGAGGGCTGCCTTTCCTCCTTTGGGAAAACATTGGTGTGAAGCATTCAGCCTTTAACAGAGCTTCTCCACGGGAAGGAAAAACTGTACAGTCCTGCAGTGCTTGCTTTAGACTTTAATATGTCTTCCATGAGAAGGAACAACACGGCCTCTCTTATCTTCCAAAAAGTTCAGGGGAAAATATGTAATAATAATTTTAAAAAAATCACCCTCCAGCAAAGAGGCAAACACCCAAAAATATAAGGCCACTGAAACAGATCTTGTAACAAAATGCTGAGATGCCAAAAAGAACTGATTGCAGCTTGAAAAACATTTTTGAAGCAAAATACCCAAATTTCTCCTCAATTATATGCTTAACAGTAACTATAAAGCAAGCACTCAAAAAAAAAAAAAAAAAAAAAAAAAGGAAGGGAGGTTGGGGTGGGGGATCCATGCTGACTGCTCACATAAATGCACTAAGGTCTAGGATTTACCATCCTCCTGGCTTACCTGATAAAACTGGAATTTTAAAAGCATTATGAAAAAAAACTCCAAAAATCCCCCAGGAGATAGTGATGATGAAATGCTTGAAATGCTAATAGAGGTGTTTAGATTCTCAGTTCCAAAAGATTAAAAAGTGTTATAAATTGCTGCATTCTCATTGAGAACGGGGGAAAAAAACCTCTGCAGTATCCTCTCTGCTTTGTTCTCAGCTTCCTGTTCTGAGGCTCACTCTATGGTACCTAATACAAATCAGCAAATAGCAGAGGGAAAAAAAAGAGGGGGGAAGGGAGGAGGGTAAAGAGAGACAGAAAGGAGGATAAAGATAGAAAAAAAAGGGGGAAAAAAAGATACTAAGCCATCACCTGAAAGGACAGCCCCATCTATTGGTAAAAGCTAAGAACCGGCTGGAAAAGATTGCTTTTTAAAGAGATTTCCTGACCTAAACGAGACGGAAAATCTGCAACTCCCTTTTCCTTCAGGGAGGGACAAAGGGCAGGGACAGTGCTGAGAAATAGATTTCTTTATCCAGTGTTAAATGAACTAAGGTTTTCAGTAATTTTAATTTCTTTTCAGTTAATTACTTGTCTCTGAAACCTGTGAAGGAAATAGTTTGTGTTGCTCTCAGCCCCTTACGAAAGCACCAGAAACCTTTCCAGGTCAGCCTCTGGCATGTCACAGATAAACGCTACCTGTCCTCTGTCCTGTTTTACACCTGCCCACTGAGGACTGGGGGGAGACTCAACCTCATCAGTCATGGGTTCAGTCACCAAAAAAAGGGTTCCTGAGCCCGAGTCCCGTGACGTGTCCATCCATTGCAGCCTGCACTGCTGATCACGCCGCTGGTACGGCTGCCACGTCAGCTCTATACATCCCCGGGATTCAGATGGCAGCTGCGCAGCCAAATCTGGAACCCAGACAAAAAAAGGCTCCTTTTTAATATTCACCCTGCTAAGTGACAGTAACTGCTAACACAATGAACCCCATCTGCATTGGACCTGCCTCAGCTGGAGCTGAATCAGACAGCATTCTGCATTTCTCATTTTGCTGCACTGAGCAATGAAATAAAAATGGGGATGGCCATGAGTGAACACTTGTGAAAGCCCCAGTGCCTGCCACGCTGGACAGGGGTGGGCACAGACTGGCAGGAAAGGAAAGGAGCAGGCAGTGACCGCCAAGGTGAGAGGTGCATGGAAGGAGGGCTAAAAATAGCATTGCATTTCTTTCACTGCTCAATGCCATTTCTGCATCTAAAGACAGAAGAATGTGAATCTAATGAATACCTGTATGCAATGAGGCATATCTATAACACACTTAGTGTTAACCTCTGATTCAATGACTCCAAGAAGCTTTAATGAATTTTATGCCTTAGAGTCAATTCCAATATTCTGATATGGGTTTTTTTTTCTAATATTTTTGCATCATGATGTTTTGATTGCTTAAACTTTGTTTGAATTCAAGCTATGTGAATCAGAATTTTTCCACCTCCCAGTGGTGACCTGAGGTGGTTGTCCCAGGAAGCACTTGTAATCCTCTCAGTATAACACCTAATTTTCAAGCATTTATCAGTACAGAATGTTATGAACAAGTGTTCTAATAATGAAATCTAATTGCTCAGTTTTTAAATATGTTTTCTTCAAATACTGTGGTGATTAAAAGGACACAGCAAGCGAGTGCGTGACACTAAATATTTAGTTAAAACCCACCATAATAGATTGAAATACTAATAGTAAAATGTGACATAGAAATGGCAAGACCAAACTGGACACAACCATTCAACCTGTCTCCTTTGAATACATCTGAGCTCTGATTTACAAAGGCCTCACATGCTTTCATCGTTCACTGCTATCATGATCACCAGTTTCTAATATAGCTTTTCTGCTGGCACTAGGTTGCTCAGTGGCTCAGGCAGGTCCCCTTTACCCAAAAGCTGAGTCTATGATCTTCGGGTAGAAAGAACAATCATTATCTTAATATTAGCAGTTGGTAGCACACAAATCAATTTTTTGGTTCTTTCTTAGGTACAATTCTAAAGGGAGATTTGTGTGTTTTTCTCATATTTGCAAAGCTCTTTGGGATCATGTAGAGCATTTGCAGGTGACAAATGACTTTGTAGCACTGGTAAACCACCTGACTCAGAAGCCTTAAACTTCTAAAATCTAAACAGATACAATTGCTGATGCCAATTGATCATTCCCAGAAATCCTGCTATTCATGGAGGATGTTTCTGGAAATGATGAATTCTCCGGTGTTTATAAACACAGATTTATGACAAGGTTAAAGGTAATATATTTGCTCCTCAGCCTGAAGTTTTAGTATGAGTCCCTCCAGTCTTTGCTAGGCACATATGACATGTTCCAGGCATAGTTCCTTTCAAATATTGCACTTTGAAATGAAATAAACATAAAATTAAACACTAAACTAGGAAAAAAATGAACTAAGACATCCTTCTTTAAGCATAATGAGAGGTTCAGCATAGGATGCTTAATATGACCACTGACTTTGAGAAATCTCCAAGTATCATAAACAGAATGTTGAAAACTGTTTTTTCCAAGCAGAATTCTCATGGCTACAATTTCACTGCTCATAGTGCAACTAGGTGCTCATATTCAGCTCCAGCAGCTTACATTGTCAGGAAAAAGATAGAGTTTCTGATTATCTTAACAAGCTTCTTTGTGGCTTCTTGAACCAGACTGTCTTCTGTTATGGGGTTTGAGAGAGATTTGATCAACACAACAGCAACTTCTTTCCAACTGCTAAATTCATACTCCATGAATTCTTGTATTTTTAAAGTTTTATATATTGTACCACAACTGAAAAAAAATGAAAAAGGTATAGAGTTCTCAGCCAGAGCTGCTCTAATTCTAAGATAGATGGAAAATTAGTAAATAAAACATGGTCTCTCTTTCCTGTCCTCCTCAAAATCTAATATTTGCCTTTTTTTACCATCTGTAAACAAATAGTAAACTGCTAATAGCTAGTCAAATCATTTTTGAAACCAAGCAAGACCAGGATACTCATTGCATTTTGTTTGGGAATCTCTGAGCAGTTATTTGTGCAGGTGTGGGGACAAATCCCTCCCTGAGTGCCCAAGGAGGAAATGGGCATGGGCTGGAGCAGCCACCCTGGAGGGGATGGCAGGCACAGAGCAGAGCAGGGACACAGCTGCCAGGCACACCTCCAATGCAGCCATGAGCTTGCAATCCTGCAGATTTCACATTCTGCAGACCTGGTCACTTTGCTTTAATGGGGATCTGTGGTTCATGTGTCCTCATATTCATTTTGACCAGTCCTGCCTCAGGAACACTGTGTAAATATTTAAGGGCTCTGGTGAAGAACAATCCACTAAGATTTTGGCTCAAGAGCCTTAGTAATCACCAGGCATTAGGAGAGTCTGTTATTCTTCAGCACATGAAAAGATTCATCTGGAAGTCCTTCTCTTGTGCCCCTCTGCAGCACAGTTCCTTTTCTGAAAAGACCTTATAATGAACTGTAAATGAATTTAAAAGAGAATGTGAGTTTATGTATCTCTATCCTTCAGCATTTTTGCTGCAACAAACAACTATGTTTCAGCATTTTTTTGCTGCAAACATAGTTGTGTACGATATAGAGAAACCTTCAAAATTAACCTTAGAAGTTCAGATGTTCAACCATGGCAGGTAAACCACATAAGCAACAATTCATAATGGTATGTTCAATTAATAAAGTGTTAAGAGCAATATATAAATATATATGTGCCTTCTTAATTAAAGTTTATCAGGTACATTTTATTTACCAAAACATTTAAAGCAAATCTCCCTTGATTGTTTACAGTATCTCTTTCTAGTGTTCTAGCAATGAATTCTGTGAATTACAGTGGGTGTGGGAAACAGCTAATGGAGTAATTAATCTAACAGATAAGGGATTAGCCAGCCAAGATCCTCAGTGGACACGCTGGTGAACATCATGATCCAAGGGAGATTTTCTCTTTCAAAACTTGTGTACCAATTGTGCTGCAGTCACAGAAGTGCTATCCAAGCAGTTAAAGATGGGAAACATCATAATGGAGACCCAGGACCTGAAAAATGAGACAAACTGTAGCAACACAGAAGACTGCATCCGACCAGTTTCAAGGAAGAGCAAGGAAAACCTCTGAATAAAAAGCAGAGTAACTTTTTGCACAAGGAACAAAGCATATCTCCCAGCTTCTAAACAGCTATTTTGAGAATAGGTAGAACACATTTCTACTGCAATAGATTTTTGTCTAGGAATTAGCAATATTTTTGTGTCTAGATGCAAATAAAAATTGGCAGTTCTAGACAGTGAAAGATCTGCATTTGTGAGCCCAAACTTACATGGAAAGCTTGTCAACTGTACTACTACAGTCATATTTAGTTGTTACATGGTATAAACTAAAACACTAATATTTTTAGTCTTTCCTTCTCAATTTAGCACTAATTCAGCCATATGTGTGTCATCACAATATGTATCTCAACTACTCAAGTAAAATGGACCTGAGATCTGAATAACTTATTTGACACACCTTGGTATTGTGTCCATGCTTGTCAGTTTTGGTGTAATTTCCATAACTATAAAGAGAGCAAAGAAACTCCTTTGCAGTACAGAAAATTCTAGTGCTCAGAGAAAAAGTGAAGAGATAAATTTGTCAGAAAATCCAGGTACAGAGTCTCATTTGAGGGAATAGAAAGTATATTGAAAGCAAGCTACTTATGCAGTCATGGATTGCACAATTCCAGTAAACCACAGAAAAATACCAGGAGGAGGTATTGACCACTAATAACCAATATCCTGCATTGTAGTGGGTTCAAAACATATTTAACAGCTCAGATTCAATTTCTCAGACACCAGCATATGGGATATATGAATGCACATAGGAAACACCATATTCTTACACTTTGTATCCTGCTGTAGTGTCTGCAGCTTGCTATGCTGAGAAGTATTGTGTGCCCTGCCATGAACCATGATGCAAAAAATAAAAATAAGACTTCCAGAAGATCACTATACATTTAAAGACAATAAGGCTTTTTTCTTCTTCTAATTGAATAGATATGTTATTAATACTCCTTGAGCCTGTAAGAAAATACCTCAAGCACCCACACTTGAAAGGGAATGGAACACAGTGTACTCATATATAATAGCGTAACTATTTTAGAACACTTCATGCAGCAAGAGACAAAGAATGTGAAGTACATCATTACAATAATTCATGGTACCTAGCAGTTTTGTTCTAAGTTCCTATACTATGCTATTATTTTAAGTTTGTTTGAAGACATACTTCTGTACTTTGAAGTCTGAAGTGGCATCTATAAAATATTATACAATGTAATGTGCTGCATTGCAACAGAGGTGTTATCAAGATTCCAAAAATGAGCCACACTTTCTTGAACCTAACTTTCACAATGTAATTAATGAAGGCAGCAGCCAGGTGTATCTAATAAAATCACAGCCCAGTCTATATGCCTGTCATTAAAAAGAAAAAAATTAGTAACTGGTAAAGTAAGACCATGATGAACAGACAATTCACTGCTGGGCAGTTCTTTTCCAGAGAAAGCGAGCTTTTAAAGACAATAAGAAAATGATAAAACAATCTGCCTCTATTTGAAACAAGTGCTGATATTAAAGCCTGCTAGTTATTTCTAGAACAATGTGAAGAACAACTAGTTTTTTTATGGGGAGGAAAAAACACATTTAAAAGGCTTCCAGGCTTCCATTCTTCCCATCAACATGAGTTTTAATCTAATATTAATACATAAACTCATATAAATATCCAACCTTATTTTGATTTAGGGGACCTTGGCATTTACATTTAAAGTGAGCAGTTACCTATTAGACATGACATTTTTTTCAGTGCCATATCATAAATTGTCAACAATTTTGCATTCTTAATTTACTATTTTGACATTCATTAACATAATAAAAAACCACTATTTTAAAGTTTATATTAAAAAGAAATCTTGGCAGTAAGCTGTTAAATACAGTGCATTGATAACAATGCTGACCAAAGTTCCTCTCCGTTTTGTTTTGGGTTTTTTTTTTTTTACTATACATTCCCCAGTATTTTTTAATTCATTAATGTATCTTAAATTTGTATTAACATTCACAAATTGCTGAGTCCCATGAAGGAGATTCACTGTACCCCAGAACAAAAAAGTTGCTGTCCAAGGTACTGCACATAAAGACAAGTGTTCCAATTAATCTCTTGAATGTGTTAAAAATGTTGTCAGATTTATTAGCTGTCCTTAGAAAGCAAGCTATCCCTGCTGAAATTCCTTACATGATACTGCAGTATCAGTGTTATGCTGTTACTTTCCAGGGCCTCTTCTACTGCATTCCAGTATGATCAGACATTTCAGCACCTGA
The DNA here is from genome assembly GCF_028018845.1 of Melospiza georgiana. Classification (NCBI taxonomy): domain Eukaryota; kingdom Metazoa; phylum Chordata; class Aves; order Passeriformes; family Passerellidae; genus Melospiza; species Melospiza georgiana. Next base: position 22,481,250 of record NC_080436.1, on the reverse strand, counting down.
CAATACCCATTCTGTATAATTAAGGACGAACCTGTTCTAGTCTTTGTTACAGACTGATTTTCAGCAGGGCTGAAATACAAAACAAAGTCTTTGAATTCCACATGGTGCATGAATAAAAGCTGCCCTCTAATATAAATCCAGCTCCCATTTACTGTTCTGGTATTCTGCAGAGCAATCACTAAATGTAATTTTATCTGCAGTATTCACCTTACATATCTCAGAAGCATAATTATTCACACATTCCTGCAGTACATAGCAAATAGCATCCTGGGTTTAACTGCTGCTTCAAAAAATAATCCTAGAGTATAAGAAAATTAAATACAATTTTTGTTTCTTTTGTTATGTTTAATAGGAGAAGCATATTTGTAATTTGCAAGGCTAAAATAATGCAACAGCCAAGAACTGCAGTAAACCTCTCAGAGCTAATAGCAATATGCAATAATGCTTTCCCACACCGTCTTCAAGCAAATGGATTTGATTCACTGCTTAATCAGCCAAATTAACATTAATATGGCTAGAAAGGATGTTTCTTAACAAACCCAATTTATGGTTTATTTATTTGCAAAGTGTCTTAAGGCTGAGATGCCTAGAAGAACTACTGTGTTAATTCAATCATGCTGACAGAGCTGGTTTCACCTAAGAAATGATCTCTGCAATTCACAGCATGGCTGACAGCTATCTGCATGGAAAAGCAGCACAGTATCCACTAAAATCATGCAAAAAACACTCACCCAAGAAGAAGTAGCAAAGATGAGGATCCAGCTTCCAGACCCCATGAAGCTGAGGGAGCAATCCAGCAGCTTGCTCAGGCCAGCAGTGTCTCTCCTACACTTGACCTAGACTGCCTTACATAATGAGGAAGCAGTGCTGTATCCTGTGTGGAGGAGCAAGCTGAATGTCATCACTGGCAGAAGTAGGGAGAACTGGCAGCAGGCAGGCTGGTAGTTAGCATGGAGATCACGAAGTCTGCTTTCCCTGACTGCTCTGGGAGAAAACACAAGAACAGCTCAGAAATGCTGCTGTCATTCCTCCCCTGGAACGAATGACCGGAAGGAGCGAGGGTGTTCCAAGTGTGAGGCAGGCAGCAGGAGCTGAAACTGCAGCTGTACCTGCTCCAAAGCAGCAGAGCTCCTGTCACAGGGTGTCTGCAGGAGCTGAAACTGCAGCTGTACCTGCTCCAAAGCAGCAGAGCTCTGCCACAGGGTGTCTGCAGGAGCTGCAGCTGTACCTGCTCACAGGCAGCAGAGCTCTGCCACAGGGTGCCTGCAGCACTGCTCAGCTGCAGCCCCAGCAGCGCGGCAGAGCAGCGAGGGACACGAGGGACACGCTGCTCCCGCACACCTCTGCCTGGCCACGGCTCACTGCGGTGAGTACAGGGGAAGGATCGCTACAAGAGAAACTCTGGGATGCATTTCCAAAGGGAATTGCTATTCCCTCCAAGAAACCTTACTGCATGCAGGTTAGTTTCTGGAAAGTACCCATTTTTTACCTGTTGTACATGGTGTTACAGGGGTTAAACTGCTTCTATTACAGAGGTTTGATTTTTCAGGAAAATGATGGGTAAGATATATTATCTGTTGTGAAGATATTTAAGGTAATTTCTGGTGTTTCTCTGCTTTTTTCTCTTTTTTTCTTGAGAGAAGCCTTGGTATATTTCATAGTTTATTATTGTTTGGGTCATATCAGCACTTCTGTGCAGGGCACAACAGGAGAAACAAGTATTCAGGCTTAACCAGCCATTAAAACCTGCATAACCTTGTTTACAAAAGTTTGCTTTATATAAATTTAAACTACTACATATAATTTGCATTCCATAATTTATTTCATTTTAATGTTTCAATAGTAACTGAATAGCCTTAAATACATAAAATGCATATAGAAATTATTCTTGAACTAATATTTTGATAAATAACATTTCTCTTTACAGAAGAAGGCAAAGGTTTCACTAAGAAGTTTTGTGGTTATACTTGAGACTGCTTGATTAGACATTATCAAGAGTAAATGCAACTGGACACAAAATCCTGTGGCAACATTAAAAGACAGGTCAAGAAAAGTTTTAAGTCCCAATGTGGAACATTGACTGGGGTTTACAGAAGTCAGGTTAGGTGCAGACTCTATTATTAATAGTTATGTCCTAACCAGACTAAACATGACTTGAGCTCTGATCTCAAAAGGGAAAATCAATGTAAAAGAGATAAAAATAATACAAACTTTTGTTTTCCAAATCTATTTAATTTATATTTCTTCTTTTGAGATAAACGTACAATGACTTTTCTATTAAATTTCATAAGGCAAAAAATAAAGCTTGGCTTTCACTGGTTTTGAAACATGTATTTTAATTGTCTCTTGTTGAATGCTTTCCTTTTTTCCTTTCTTGAGAATCAAAAAAAAAAAAAGAAGAAAAAAATCAGAAGCATTTGATATAAAAGGCAGATTCCTAGTAAGACCTACAGCTAGCATGCCCTGAGTTAAGTAGAATGTGGAAAAAATAAAAAAGTAAGAAAAATATAATTTGAGAATTATTTTTAAAAACCAATTATTTCCGTATTTGAAATCAGTAACTGTTTTTCCAGTCTTCAGAAAATAACATTAAAATACATTGGAGCATTCAATTTTTTACATATTGGTTTAGACTGCTAATGAGGAGTATCTATTAAAACTTCACATAATTTGTATGCACCAACCTCGACTTTTGGTGTGTTTCAAGTGTTAAGTAAGAATTCTTGCTTTAGAAAAAATCTGTTTACATACTTGGCCTGGCTTAATCAAGAGTTGAAAATATCATGACCTGTATTAGGCTTTGGAGACATATACAAAAAGTTTAAGGTGCAAAACCAGCAATTCTGTTGGTCACAGCACTCCAAACAGCAAAGCAGACAAAGTACTCACCTAAAGAAAGCTCAGGTGCCTCCACAGCCATGGCACTGGACAGGACAGTCCAACTAGAGATAACCAAATGTTGACTGCATCAGGTAGGAAAATAAACAAAGTTCATTGGTAAAATACAGGTTACCCAACCCAATCCATGGAAACTGAGTAGAAAAAGCTACCTAAATGAACAGAATGCCAATTTGGCTGGCAGCATTGCAAAGGCAATATACAGTTTGCTTGATGTTGCAGTTCAGGCAAACTTGTCCAAGTTTGATACAGCTGAATCCATCTTTGGGCTAAATGATGAATCAGATATTCCTGCAAAGTTTTCCAGTCTCATTTTCCATGATATTTCCTACAACTGTGTATCCAACCACAGCACAGCCTCATCACAGTCTGGATATGTAAATCCAGTGTAATGGTTTGCAAACATTAAGTTTTGTCATTCAACACACACCTGAAAGCCATAGCTTTTTTCTGGAGTATAAATACTGTTTACTTCTCTCAGGTAGTAGCCAAATTGCTCCTCCATTGAGCCACAGTACTTTTCAGTTTACAGTAACTCCTATAAGCATTTTTCCTTGGGTCAAATCTGCTGGCAAGTCAAGAACATCTAAACAAATTGATAGAGAAATTGCTGATATGTAGAACAATCAGCAAAAGACTTTTTCTGAGCCAGCTGCACTGGTAATGTGAGTATTAATGGCTAATGCTTGACAGTGGTGAGAAAATCAGTCAATTTTATATAATACTCAACTAGCATATTAGTTATTCTGATGCCTCAGCAGATAGGTGGTCAAAGTAAATAAAGTAAATGCTGTTTGAACAAAAAACCCTTTTAAAAATTGGAGTCTTTTAAAAACTGTAGTCTTTTGAAAAATTACTGCAGAAAAATCTGCTGATTGGAAAAGAAGAATGGACTAGACAACCCCTCATGAAGATGGAGATGAAAATATGAATGTTTGGGGGCTTAATGGGAGGAGTTAAAAACTACCTAAACTCTTGCTACACACATTAGGAAGATAATGCTAGTCATTATTACAGAAGACTGTCAGCCTGTAAAATAAATTCTGGAATTGTTTTTTATGGAAAACATGGCAATAGAGGTTTGCAGTGCTTGTCACTAAATTGCCCTTACTTGCTGAGTTTATTTCCACAAGGTCCTTTCTATTCCATGCTATAATGAAGGAAGCAGTATCTCATAGACCTTACTCCTGCCAACAACCTTGAGTAAACAGGACAATGTTTTTTTAGACACCTTGCTCTTAAGATGCCTTGCACATAAATAAATCATTACTTGAGGTTTGCTCATACTAATATAGATTCCATTTGGGATCTGCTGAAACACTAAAATGCTCTGGTATCAGTGACTGGAGAGACAACTACAATACCTTGTGGTGCAGGTTTTTGGCGTTTTTTTCTGTCCTTCTCTGTGACCCTTCTTTCTTTTCTCGAAATAATTCATCACTTGTGTTCCTGAACAACCTGCACAAGTGAGTCATGCTGAAATGTGTAAACAATGGCTCAAAGTCTTCAAAAAATAAATTCCTGCATTTAGACCTGATAACACATAGTCCTGTAAATGGAGGAGGAGGGGGATTCCTTACAGGAGTCCTTTACCCAAGTCTCTCTGAAGACTTTGACCATTTCTCTGCATGTGCTATTTCTGTAAGCAAAACCTATAAATGCATAACACATACCTCCTTTTTGACACAGGTAGCAAAAACTTTTGATTTCTTTCTTCAAATATTATCTAGCAGCTCAAGATCTCAATTTACTCTGCATATATTTTTTTATTAATTGACCCAGTCATATCACAATGAAGACCACTGGAGGACTAGTCAAAGAGGAATGATTTTCTCTTTTAGTTGGCTTAACTTCCACCTATCTGACTAACGTCAATATTCAAACAGGCAGAAGAAGATCTCTAAATACCATTTTGTCCTTAAATGATACCTTACCAACCTTGCAGCTGAATGAAACAGCATTTTAAAAAGCGGTCGTATTTCCAAACAAATTGTACAATTTAGATGTTAAGATGTGTCAATGTTTTCAAGCTTCCTTTCCTTAGCATTTGACAATATTTAGTGCCCTACGTATACACAAGAAGGTCCCTGATTTTCCCCCAAATGATGAAATATTCCAGTCATGAAAGGTGAACACTGAACACTCGAATTCAGTGGATACTCCTCAGATGGGTATCACTAATTTGGCAATTTTGTGCTCACATGCAGTTTCTGATATTTAACAATATACATTACCCCAGAAAAATTACTAAAAAATTATAATCCAATTAAGCATAAAACCTTCTACAATTAAACTGTGAACATTAAATAGGTCAAGGTCACAGTAATCTGAATATTCATAGACTGTTCTTTCATTTCCCTTTGACATCTCTTCCTCTACAATAAAACTAGCTATGATGGTCTTTTAAATTCCTTTTCAAGATTCTTTGTGAGATTTATAGGGTTGCCTATTATACCTCTGAGAGTGCCTATAAACTGATTTCCCAAGTGACTATTTTTGTGCTTATCTCATAAAAAACCATCTGCTGTTTTGCATATTAATACTAAAAGAGAATGGCAAAAATAAGAGGAAAGAAAAAAGTTGAAAAATGAAATAGCAGTTAATTAACAATTCAATAAATATGCCTATTTATTTTGACTAGATGAATGATCTTTATCAACTGAAAATAATTAGTACTGGCAGGCTTTTCTGCTGGATTTTCTTGTGTCACTGATTCCAGGATGTTGAATTTACATTTAAATTATTTTTAGCGTCTCCCCAAACTAAGTTTTATGAGCCTAAGAGCAAAAAAAAGAATGACACTTAGTTTTGGAGTTAAGTTGTCAGTCATTCATGAGAACATTTCTAGAAATTGTAGTGGTAGTACCTTGAACTCCAAGCCATGAGTTATTGATGCCTAAGAACAGTATCAGGCAAAACAGATTTATAGTTCAGCATAATAAATGTACCATTAGCACTAAAAGCAATAAGGTGCCTTTTTTTTCTCCTTTTTTTTTTTTCCCCAAACCCTCCTAAATAGCCCCCAGCATGCACCATTTGTGATATTGATTTAACACAGATGCAGAACTGGCTAACACAAAATCCTGAAGGACCTACTACAGCGAACGTGTTTGCAAGACTGGTTATCCCCTCTAGCAACACATGAAGATACAATCAGTACTCACTTTTGGCTAAAAGGCATAAATTCATCACTTCAGTTTCATTCTGGATCCAAGTACCTTATTTCTGTCTTTCTTTAATTGACATGGCCCAGACCAGTCAAACAAACTATATTACTTTCATTAAGTTTTAATCTCTTTTCAAGTCTTTGAAATGTCTATTTTTTTGGGAAGAAAAATAATTCAGATATAATTCTTTATAGAAAAGTGATACTTCTTGCATTTTGCTTTACCACAAATTTTAGAAATATGCTTAATAACTGCAGGGTAACAAAAGGGTGGGTGAGCTGTTAAATGTTTTCAACAGATCCCTTCGGTTACCACCAAAGAAATTGTTTCAGCTCCTATATTCTTGTTCCTCTTATTTCCATCATTTGGATGCTTCCAGGAAATAATACAGATTCCCTTTTGGTTTCTTGCTTTTCTTCCCAAGATGTTCCTAGTTACTTGGGCATAGTTTACAATATAAGAGCTCACAATTAGGTAAATCCGAAGCCTGTGTCTCAGGTAACTTCTCAAGTCTATAGTGTCTGTAGGTATTTTCCACAGAGGAAAATACTGAGCAGTAACCAAAGCTCTTCATGTTATGTATTCCACATCCAAATTTGGAACTTGCACACTGAAAGCTCTCATAGGCAAGAGACTGTTCAGCCTTCAAACTAGGTAGAGTGAATACAGATGGTGCTCAGGCATCTAGGTCAGGGTGTGCTTCTGTCTCCATTTCTCCTTCACCAACCCAAAGATAAAGCTCAGTAAGAAGGAGACAAGTTTTTGGGATAATACCTTTGTACTAAACACATCAACCTTCATTCAGTGCTGCATGACACAGTGGTCCAATGCACCAGATGTCCCAAATCTCTGTGTGCTGAGGGTAGTCCCATGTAGAGCAGGAGAATTCAGGGGCTGTCAGTGATAATCTGCAAATCCCAGGTTCTGAGGTTCCAGTCCTTTGCTGATTGATAACCAGTGTTTTATTATTTACAAAGCAAGATACATCCTTGCCAGCACCTTAGGTTTGCATACACATTTCACACTTAAGTGATCCTTTGCCTAATGCTGAGCTTAGCAGTGCTGCCCAAAAGCGTTAAAAAGATATGAATATTATCTCCTCTAAAGAAAATTCAGTAACTTCTAAAATGCCTTGTTTTAAAACATTTGTTTTATCTGTCAGAATAAGTACTATTTTGGCTACCATTGATTTTTCATTTAAGTAAACTGAAATAAAAACAATTAACACAATAATTGCAAAATCAAGAATAGCATTTTGATGTTTGCAGGACAAAGTGACATGAAAGTCTGTTATATTTGCTTATCCTGCTCATCTTTTTGATGCAGCTGTCTCTTTTTTCCTTCCCTTATGTGAGAAAGTAAACTAAATGTCCTTGTAAGCCACTCTGGCTTGATTTCAGGCAGAGTAAATCAAACAAACAAACAAAACCAGCCATAAACAGACAAAAGCAATGCCTAAAATGCCTCATCATCAAATGATATTAGCTCTTTATGCTAATCTATTTCAAATTGATTCCACACTATAAAGCAATATCTGAGAGAAATCTACTGAAGGAATTCTTCCTTTCTCAATCTTCCCAGTTGGTAATTCTTCAAAATTTAGCTGTATATTCTCAAATCACTAAGTCCTTAGAAGTCAATAAAGGAAAATAGTTTTTTGTTCCTATTTTTAACAGATCATCTCAGCTGAATTCAGCAATTTCTGTTGTTTAAGGTACTTTAATGAAGAAAATTCTTTCCTTGATCATATTTACTTTAACAGTTTTTAAATTTTATTGGAAGCTGTGGCAATGTGACCTTGAGAAAGACAAGTTTCTACTCTTCCTCCTTCAGTTGCTTACAGCGCAGTATTGGGATGCCTATCACAGTCCTGACAGAGACTATCTTCCTCCCAGAACCAGCACCTCAATTTAATTCAGCTTTGAATCATTGCCTTGCAAAATGCAGATTTTGGTCTCCTTGTGTTCAAAGGTGGACTTGCAGAGGAAATCAAACAATGCAAATCTCTCTATTCTATCACCAGAGAACAACTGGCTGAAACCTTCTGAAAGCTCCAGGTCTAAAAGAGTCCTCTGGGAAGGAGATTGAGCTCTTTCTCACAACACATATCAGAATTTCTGTGGAGCTCAAACAGAATCACAGAATAATTTAGGCTGGAAAAGACATCTAACATTGCATCCAACCATTAACCCAGCACCACTGTGTTCACCACTAAACCATGTCCCCAAGTGCCATTAGAATAGAAACTAGAACAAAAACATTTATCTGCCCATAACTTCAGCTCTCAGACCTTCCTCCAGGATTTCTGCCTTGATTCACAGTTTCCTGAAAACATTGAGTTTGCCACTGAACTTTCATTACCTCCTCCTTTAAGACTAAGAGAACAGCATGAGTAATTTTTTATTTTTCCCTTTTAAACATAGCACTTCTGTGAGGATGCTTGAGCTTTAGCAGGACTACCCTGATTTTGGTTGGGAGGCTATAGTGATATTTTATTTCTACAGCCTGTGTCCCTCCCTCTTTGTTACTCTGAGTCTGCTGGAATTGCCATGTCAGTCTACAATTGGAGCAGTATGATTAAATCTGCCATTGCCAAGAGCTGTTCTTAAGCATTTTCAACACCAATATAGAAAGGAATGCTAATCCATGTTAAGTTTACTCAATTGAAGCCACATTCAGATAACGCAGTAATTTTAGGAAAAAAATGGAAAATAAAACCAACATTGCTTCATAGAACTTCAGGCCTCATGGGTTAGAATGTCTAGTCTCAGCCTTATTCCACTGGATTTATCTTAGTTACCCTTCTAATGAAACCATAAATTATTTATTTTGACTGGAATCAGAATGAAATTAAATAATTGGGTGACAAAGGTCATAGAAGGAAGACAAAAAAGTCACAGCAAATGCTTCTATGGTAAGTGATTGCTAGATGAAATGTATCAATATGTCCTGTGCTGCAGAAGAAAGGTTTCACGGGCTTTCCCCTTCCCTTCTTGCTGATATGAGCTGCAGCCTTAAAGCTCAACAACCACGTTAAAGCTGAGTTCATGAGAAAGATACAGCTGGCTCACTAGTCCTTCAGACTACAGGTATATTTTGGTAACTATTTAATTCCCAATGCTAATTTAAACTTCCTCAAAGCAATTCAGAGGAAAAAAAAAAATAAACAGAATATAGACTAAATTATGCATCTTGCAGAAGTTGTTTCATGACCTCTAAACTATATAATTTGATTATAACACTAATCTTAAATCAGAACTGCTCCTATTCATCATAGGAAAAAGCTTCTTTAAAGATGAAGGGAAAAGAGGCATTGCTAAGTTAGCAAATTGTATGATGGAAGTGAAGGATTTAAATTTTATTTGCTCTGAGTCTGAATCAAAGGCCCAGACCGGTTCTATGTCCACTGCCTTTTGCATCAGCTGTTCCAACACTTATTTAAAATAAACTGCATTTTATAAGGTGAACTCATCTAGTATCAACTGCTGTTTTTTTAGAAAATATTCCATTATCAGATGAGCTGGGGAGTTCCCAGTGTAATAGCTTCTCCACCCACCATAATACATCCTTAATTTTCTTTTCATCAAGTTCATAAGCTGAATTACTTAAGCTTGGTTTAAATCTCATTGCCAGTCCTTCAAAACACATTTTTGCATCTCACACAATCTGCTAACAGACCTTTAAACTCCTTCTTAAACAAAAGGCAGAATATTTTAAAGAAACCTCACCAGTGCCACATGTTCCAGCTCATACCATGCTCATGTCCCTGCTTCTACTTGCTGCTCTCCATTCCCATCATCACAGTAGCACATTGGCCTTCTTGACCAGGCCATTAACTTTGAATTCCCAATTCTTGTACCTTCCATTTGACTACCTTCAAATTTGGTGTTTTCAACACCAATATTTAAACCAGACTATGCAGCTTGCCTTGAAATACCAACCCTATTAACTTTGTTCCTTATTCCATGTCATCTGCAAACTTTCCTATCAAAAACATTACAGCATAGTGTGCATAAATGACAAAAATACTAACTACACCAAATAAAGAATCTGTTTCTAGAGGATCCTTCCTAGAAACAATACCACTCAGATACATCTCCTCATTAGTAATATTTTCAAATCAATTAGCCCACCCTGTAACCCACCTAATCTGATCACTTGCATCCAAAGTGTTTTAAGTGTATGATATTTAGTAACAAAAAAAAAAAAAAGAAACTATGCTTCTACACTTTATAAATAGATTTATGATCTTTTCAAAAAAGAGAGTAATTTGACAGGATTTATCTTTGTGCTCATTACCATAATTAGCACTTCAGCCTCTATTTTGTTGTTGTTCAAATCCAAATATCTTCAGTATTTTACTTGGAACTGACATTCATGTAACTAATCAATAGTTCTTCAAAATGTCATTTCTAGTGTTTATAAATTTGGAGTTAGATTGGAAGTTCTCCAGTATTCCTAATGTCATATTTTCAGAAACTTGCTGTTAGTTGTGCTAACAATAAAAGAATATTACTGTTGTTCATTAAGTCTTCACTGATTCATCTCATTTATTTCAACTTTGGATACACAGTAATAAAATGGAGTCCATGCCTGGTATGTCAACAGACAGCATTCAGAATATTAAAAATAACGTATTGCTTCACTCCTTTCCTTCTCATCTATCCTGATGATGTTTTGCTCATCTTTCTTCTGCTATTTCAGTAAGATGCAATCTATCCCTAAGAGTCATAAGCACTACTGTTAGTGCCAAGAAAACTGAATGTGTATTCTCCTGTTTACCTTTGGACCACAATGAATCCTCAAAAAATGCTTTGTGGCTCTCAAACCTTTTTTGACTCTAACTTGAGCACATATGTCTATTGATAAACTTTTGGGGATCACATCCCTGCCTGTGCTCACTGCACGCCAGCCCCTCAGGAATGATACAACTGTCTTCAATGAAATGTGGTGGCTCCTTAAGATGGGAATGGTAGGAAAGTATTTTCTGTAATTTTAACTGAGATGTGGAGCAGGAAACAAGTAACTGAGATGTGCAGCAGTGCAAGTCATCATGTGGCTAAGATGTGACTCTTGATAATTCAGCACAAAATGATTCTCTACTCTCCTAGTTATACTTGTGTTGCTATTTTGCTAATGCTTTAAATTTTAAAATTTTCATTTAAAATATTTTTTGTAGAGAAGAGTTCTTTTCTGATCTAAGAAAAAATTATGCAAAGGGATTGTTTCGGATGTATTACAAGCACATGGCAATTAAATGTTTTGGACATTGCCATAAGCAATAAGTGGTGAAATTTGGCAATGAAACCGAATCATAAATGTGGAGGGTTTTGCTGCACCCCAGCAGGTGCAAAAGAGCAGCAAGATGATTTCCCCTAGTCCAACACACTACCAGGGTGTGCCACAAAAATGCCCAAAGCCACACTGAAGCTACCCAGAACAGTAAAAGAGGTGTTCTCACATGGATGGCATCACACTACAAAGCACAGTTCCTCTAAGTTCCTCTAATGATTTCAAACGCTTCAGTAAAGTTTACCTTAATTCAAGTGCTGATCTGGTGTGCTTTGCATGCTGCACACTCAACAGGGGCCTGAGGACACACAGTCACAGCTCCTTGGCTAGGAGTAGCCATTGGAATGTATTAAGCTCATGGAACATTTCCAACATTCCTTCACCATGCTCCCAAGAATAGCTTTCTCCTATTCCCAAATATCTTTGCAGTCTATCTGATATAAACATATAATTTTAGAGATAGAGGATTCACACAATGGATGAATGGCAAACAACAGACAACTTAATGCAAGCTTTTGTGGGGAAGAGAATTCATCATTTGTATAGGCCGGAATTTCTTGCCTGCAGAGACAAGGAGCTCTGCATGGCTATTGTGTGCCAAGAACTATTGATCTTAATTTTTTATTGAACAGAAACTGGAGGGAGCCAAAGTAATTATAGACATATAATTTGACATTCTCCCAAAGGACCTTAAAGCTTATAATAATCACTAGAAAAAAAATTACCCGAGTTGTTTTAGAAAATTTTCAACCAAAATCCTGCAAGCAAACTGCTGAAAAAATTATTACATTTTTGAAGGAAAACAAAATAATGATCTTTAGAAGGATTATAACACCTTTAGTCTAAAAAGTTGTCAGGCCAGTAGGAATACCAGTAGCAAAAAAATATATTCCCCCAAATAAATCTTAATTTGAGAACCAGAATAAGTAGCTGAATAAAATGCATTATGTCATACAGTAAAAAGTGTTAACTTTTTGGCCTTTAAATTGTACTTGTTTTGGTAAATTAAAATTCCTGAGTTTTTAATTTAAAGATTGCTTTTTGGTTTTTCGGTGGGATTGCATTTTTTCAATTTCTTTTATAGTAATAAATAATTCAAAACATTGTATAAAACTAAGTATAGGGTTTTTGTAGGGGCTTGTCTCACTTTTCATCTGTCTTGGAGGTTTTACTGCTTCCTGAGGTATTCCCAGTGTGCACCTCTGGGAAGCTGCCTACTGGTACTGCTACATTGAGCTTCCTGGACTGGATCTGCAGGCTGAAGTCTGAAACAATTACAAGCATAATCTTTAATATTTTTTTTCCTACAATTTTTCAGAAAAGAGCACAACAATTTTCAGTAATGAAAGTGATGGGGGAATGCTTTCCTGCTTACATCACCAATTCTTTAAACCAGTATAGCTGTGAACCCACTATTCTTGGGAGTAGACATTCCAAATTATCCAGTTTAACAGGGAATTATCAAATAATAAACTGTTGCAAAACCTTTTTTTTTTCATGTCACAGGTGCACACATGTAGATAGGTATTTCTCTGCTACTCTACACTTACAGGTTGCAGTTCTTGGTTCCAAAGTCTGATTTCCCTGCAGATGCTGCAGTATAGGAAGTTTAGGAAATATTTCTATTTCTATGACCTTGTCTCTTGGTGCTTCCTTGCCTGTCCCCAAATGATTTGGAGATAAAATCCTGTCTAAGCCAAATCCAGATAACATAGAATAGGAAATATGCTGTCAGTGGGAACTCCTTTCATCATGAGACATAAGGACTGATCAGAAACACAGATATTTTTTATAGTTGTTATAAAGCATATGTGTGAGCTTATGTTTAGGAGGGTCTCTAGAGGAAAGCACATATGCTTGCTATGTTTACCATAAGAACCTCTTCATCTTTCAATTATGCCTAGCATCTACATTTCTGTTTTCAAAAAGATTGACACATTATATATTCCAGTAACTTGAAAAGTAAAGCAAAGTAAATTTCAGAAGATCTTAGCCTGTTACTGAAAAATCTCAATCAGCAAATATGAAGTAGCTGGGTTGGTGGATCACCATGCCTGAAGTTGTTTCCCCCAACCATTTTGATATAAAAATAAGTTGGAATTAAAAAAAAAATACTTGTGTGTTGGAACAAAGTGTAGGCCTAATTTTGCAAATTACCACCTTTTAGAGAATTCAAAAACTCTTTTTCCAGCACTCTGTAGATGTTGATTGCCTTTCAGTACTCTGTGTAAATGGTTACAACTAAAGTAAGATTTTTCCCCTCACTCACAATTTATGTTTCTCAGATGGTATCCAGGATGGTTAATTTTAGAACTGACTACACAGTCAAGAGCTTCAAACATGGAGAATACTTTCAATTATCTATGTTTTGATAATTACATTGAAGTTTTCTTGAGTATTCAGTATCAAAGCTAGTTTTGCTTAAATTTGTTGAAGAGTGTCTGAAATATTGATTCTAGACCTCTTATTTGCTTCTGTGGCCTATTCTAATGTACTTTCTGAGTTGAATCAGTTGATCATCCCCCATTAGATACATTTTGAAAGAAGCTACACTTGGATGAGCTTGGTATTCCTCAAAACAGATGTAAATTTGTCAAGATCCCCTTGGACTGCACTTACTGCAATGTGTATGTTGATACTGGTGGTGCTTTCAGGCTCTTTATAACAGATTATTGATACATAGACTTGAATATGTTGGTAAAAGGGTCTGAAAGCAACAGAAAGGGCTTTAATGTCAGCGAGGAGTATCTGGTGTCCTGAAGTGAAACATTAAATTTTAGTGAGCTGAGTGGCAGTGTGTTAATTCTTCTGAGCTGAGCTTACCCAATTTCTTCTGAACCTTGCATCTGTATTTCTTCCATTTGTGAATTCAATGGGAGGATCATGACTAGACAGTTTTGATTTAGCAGAAGGGGAAATATTTAGAACCGCATACATGGAGTACCTGTTTTGCTAAAAATATTATCTCAAGATCTCTAAGTTCCTACACACTCAGGAAGAAGCTGAGCAGCTCTTCACACCTACCAGCCCTCTCAGAAGGCAGTTCCCTTTCTTGCAGCCAGCACTTCCATAGTCCTGACGAGCTCCAGGCTCACAGGTCAGGCTCAGTGGGATCTGTGGCAGCCAAGGCAGGAATCTGCCAGCTCACTTGTTGTGACCTGGCTCCTCAACTGCCCTCCAGACAGGAGCCCCCAGAGTGATGGCTTCCAATCATATTTTCTTTTTTCTCATTATAATCTGCTGTCCTATTAAAGCAACTGACTCATTCACAAAGCAGCCTAGTAGAAGCAGAACATACACTACCCAAAAACGGTTGCAGAGGTGCTTTGTCATGATTTGATCACACCTCCTTTCTATCTGTATTTTTTTCAGAATATTTTTATATCTTTTTCTTTCTCTACATGCTTCAGGTCATTCACCTCCTATTGCCTATTTTTTTCTTCCATTTTTTTCATTTATTTTTAGTTACAAATTCTCCCTCATTCACCCAAATCTTAACATTTAACACTTGTTACTATTTATGAATCTTTCCAAACAATGGTGAATGTGCTTGAGATTCTGCAATGAAAGGGATTGGAACAAGTATAGCCATGGATATAAAAACCCAAATGCACCATGTACTAATTCTCACCTGAGAAAAAATCATACAAATAAAATCATACACATCCTACTTATAAAATGCAGGGTAGTATATTTATTTTCTTCAAGAGATTGCCACATTTGCCTAACCTATTAATTTCCAATTCTCCCCACCCCCCAAATAAAATCATAAAGCTTTCTGCCTTATGGAAAAGGGGGCACAGACTTGTCAGAGATCCTTCCAAGTAATATTATGCCTCTCCTGCTATTCACTATGCATCAGCTCTGGCTTGTCTTCCCATCCAGAAACTCATTCTTTCTCCTCCCGAGGAGATTAACGTGAAATTTGATAGCTTTCAAAAGTGGTTTGGAACCTTAAACAAGAAATAAGAGCAGTTGGGACCAATTGTTCTGAACAGTGAAACCTGTCACACTGCATACAGCCAAGCATGCTTTGACAGTCCTTTCACTCTGAACTGGGTAATAGGAAAGTCAGTAAAAAAGGTTGTGTAACCTGCCTTGAAGCCCATATTCTCAGAGTATAAGAGAATTTGAACAAAACACAATGAAAACTGTATTTATTGTGTAGGAAAAGAACAAGTTGGTTCTGCTTATCTTCTAAAGTAAGCTCCTCCAGGCAGGGAGTGTATCTTTGTACTTTTTACAATATCAAGTGTGCTGTAAGCACTTAACAATTAATAATGAATTGTAAGTAAACTCCAAACTTGTGAGAGGTGCCAGACTGCCATCTCTGGAGAACTGGCCTGTCTATTTCTGTAGAGAATAGGCAGCACAGCATTGCAGGTTATGCTGCTCCAAAAATTTACTAATTCATTTCACGCAGACTGCTGAACAACCATCAGATGGTAATTGCTCACAATCACTGAAGTCTTAGAGAGATTTTTAGAGCCCTAGAACCTTCCATGTTCTAAAGCTACAACAGGGGGTGTACCTCGTTTTCAATCAGCAGAATGAAGTAGTATCCTCAATTTTTAATTGGAATTAACACTAATTAAGGAAATAAAATGTTCTTAAGATACACCAAGAAATAATAAAAACAGTACTAGAGGAAATGCTATTTACCAGAACTCTGTTTAAGTGCCATAGTAGGTAAATTAGAAGTAACTTGTTTGCATTTTAGCCCTATAATTTTTAGTTCATTTACATTTCTTGCATTTTCTGAAACTATGAGGAGTCTAGGCATATTATAAATGACAGTACGTAGAATTTTTATGTAATATCTAATCATCTTCTTTGAACTTCCCCTTTAAATTACCTCTGAAATAAATTTAAAAGTATGAAAACCTTTTAAAAGAAAACCTGAAGAAAGTGGAATGCTTCATTCAATGTTGTACTTACCAGTAATTCTTTGGATGGCAAAGGCAGGAGACAAAAGAAGCGTCTTCAGTTCTATGCTGAGGTAAAAAAAACCAAACCTGAATTTTTTTCCTTATGCCTATATCTTCCAGAGAACAACAGGTTCACCTTCACATCAGTTGCTCTGTAATTCATAAAGCAGCAGCAAATCAGGCTTATCTCTATGAAAGCCACCAAAATCAAACCACTGGTTTTCTCATTCAGCAAATAATGGAAAAAATGGGAGTAGTAGAGTAGAGAATGTACCCAGATGTACCCATCTGTTTTGCACTGAGGCAGGTAAATAACATCAATCTGACTGAAATGAGCTCCTGTGTCTGTGTACTCTGAGTGTGATGGGTTCAGGCACAGATTCACATAAATGAACTTAGGTGTAACTATGTCACCAAATGTTGATGGTCCTTGGCTTTTCAGACGTTGCACTGCTTGCTGCCACCCCCACATCTCTCCCCATAGCTGAACCTTCTGGAACCAGCCTGCTTTTATAACACACAAATCTCAGTCTCTCTGAAGCCACATGGCAGGTATAAATGTATATCTCTGCAGCTGATTTATTATGCAGGATTTTAATTCCAGTAAAACACGGCTCAAAGTGATGTCTGCCTACTTTGTTTACAGGCGAGTAACTTCACGCTTCGCTCAGTTACCCACTACAGGAGCCACCGGCCTGCAGCTTTTTGCTACCATTCCTGCCTGTTCCTCAAGTTACCATGCACTGGCATTGCTTTGCATAGCACATGTAATCAGCCTTTCAGTTTTGCCCTAAAAAAACAAAATGAGCAAAACATGAATAACAAGCACATGTCTACCGGTCACCTTGAAACCATAAATTCCCAGGTACTATTCAGAGTCTTTTTTGCTCCCATTTAATCCCCAAAATATTGCGACCGTGAATACTGCTGCTTTTTTTCTTCTCTTTTTAATTATTAAAGTTCATTATTCAATTAGTTTACATTCTGTACTTGGAACAAACCCCACAAAAGTCACTATCAGTATCTGTTCCCACATATGTAAGAAATACCACTAGCAGGTTTGTTACTATTCACTACAGTAACGCAGGCACTTCCCTGAGTCTGTGTAGTGAAGAAGACATTTGAACCAGTTCATACCTCTGGACTTCGTAGTGGTAATTCATTCCAAAAGCCTCTAAGGAAGCAGAAATTTGTTGAATTTCTCAATATTCTTTTAAAGTCATTAACAATATCAGTGGATTTCCGAGAGCACAAACTGTGGAAGGTTGCTGTCCTTACACCTGCAAACTGCTGCAGAGCATGCTGGCAGCCTGCTTCCAACACCTAACTCCCTGCTCAGCAAGCATACTGCAGAATCAGCCCAGTCTCCCCATTTCAGCCCCCAAAATCTTGGCCCATTTACTGAGTCTGGAATACAAGTGAGTTATTTCTTCCACTTTATCAGCATTTGTGAAGAGACAGGTGAGATCTAATTTTAAAGTGTTCAGTCTGATTTTTTTGCCATACTCATGAATCTTGGCAGAGAGCCCAAAAATGAAGAAGGATCATTCTATTCATTTGTAGGGGAGTCCTGCTCTGATTAAATCTTTTAAAGCTAAAAAAAAAACACCCATCCTTTTTTATATTACTGAGACATGTATAATTACATGACATATGTATGAATTAGGTTAATCAATTATTTTCAAATGCATGGCTTATATATTTATATCAGAAAAAATGGTTATTCAAAGAAGCAAATTAATGTATATTCTTTATCAAAAGGTATATTGCTGCTAGAAGTTGCATTTCATAAAATTTAATGATTGATGAGGGTTGTGAGACAGGGAGAATTTCTCAAGATTTTTCACAAACGTGAAATATCTGTATCATGATGACTTAAAAAAATCACCATCTGGGAATCCTTCCATTCAGCTTAGGTAGAGTTTGCTTCCTGATGGCATGACTCAGTTTGATAAACTGAGGCAGCCAAAACCATTAGAGGTGGGATGGCAGGATGCTAGAATGAAAATACTTTACCTCATGGGAGACTGTGTCTTAATAATATTATTGTTATATGTCCTTAAGAAAAATTGATTAAAAAGATAAAAATCCCTAATTTTGACAATGAATACCTGAAGAAAAATTAGCATAGAATTGGCATAGAAATTGAAAAAAGCAACTGGATGGCAATAAACATGTACACAGCCTATTTTGTAAAAAAAAAGTCATGAAGCCACTTGCTTCATAAAAAGATCTCTGGAATTCAAAGATTTGTCTTTAACTGAATAAAGACTTCTTAAAAAAAATCTCTTCTGATCCTTGGAAAACACGGCTATGGGAAAGGCAGTTATGCATGAAGCACTTTCAAGTTATGCAAATCCTCAAGAGGAAATGATATTAATCCCCAGATTCTATGCATTCTTCACTAGTCATTTTTTATGCGCACTCAAAATACAGAAAGCAACCCAATCAAACAATTTCAAAATTTTTTTATGAGTGTAAAAATTCACAGATCTCTACAGAATAAATAATACAGGGATGCAGAACCAAAAGGTGAAAGTCAAGTTTAAAGTGGAAGTAAACTCACTGAGTGGATGCCATTTCAGTCCTTACCCCACATTTTATACAATTCCCACACACTGAAGTTATCGCATCGCTCATCTACGGTAGCTGCCAAGCCACAACATTGGCTCCCCCTCCTGCCTCACCAGGGCACAGCCTCTGCCTCAACACACCCACCCTGATGCCATCTCACTGTGCCTCTGCCAAGGCACGTTTTCATGCCACACAAAAACATATTTGAATATACTACAACAGAGTAACAGATGGAATTCCTCCACACAGAACTGCAGCACAGCCTCTTCTGTGCTGAAATGGAAGTAGCCTGTGCTGACTTAGTCTATCTCAAACACCCCTTAACTTTCACTGGTGGAAGACAGTGTTTTTGGAAGCTGGAATAACCAGAATGAGCACATCTCAACAGGTGGAACTATGTATAAATTATGGACTGCATTGAAGCCATACTTAGGTCTAATTATTTGTGGCAACATTGGGTAGGGAGAGATATCCCCCAGGAAATGCTACAAAGGATTCAGGTTTAAAAATCATCAATCAGAAGGGAAATTGATCATCTACACAACTTTTAATTCTCTTACAGGCAGATTAAATGACTGGATGGTAAATCAGTAGCTACACAGCTACAGTAGGAATAGCCTACTTTGGAGGCGACAAGAAAATAGATCATTGTGAATAAAACATTGAAAAAACACGAGAGCAGTTTTCTGTTGGGCAAAACTTTGTAGAAAGTAATGCCTGAGCTGCAAATTCAATGACTGAAAGACAAAATTAAGGAATTTTGCATCACGCTTTTGAGGCTATAAAACTACCAGCGGCAGAGGCATGGAAAATAAAGCTATGTAATTTAAAGGCTGCTCCTGAATATGTTTAAATTATTATGATTAAATTTATGGAAGAACATAAGACTTGCTATGAGGTAACACATCCAAACTACTGAGAAAGCTTAGAGCAATACAGTAACAGACAAAAATATTTCCCAAAAAATCATCTTAGCAGAACAAAAAATTATATACTGAAACTTGAAATATTAGGTGTACACAGACAAGTTTTCTATTGGTCATAAAGAATGAAAGTTCTAATACAATGGTGTTGAGTTTCTGAGTTTCCATACACATTTTCTTGTGTTTTTACTTGTGGGTTTTTGAGGTGCTATTTTCCTGGGATTTGGGGTTGTTTTGTTTTTTTTTTAATTTCTTTCGTTTATTTGTTGTAGGGGTGCTTTTTTAATCAACATTATTTCATAACTTTTAAACTATGGTAGAGACAAATGAATTAGAAAAACATAACACACCATACTACTTGAAGTAGTGTGTATTGAATGGAAAAATTATCTAGGTTAAGGATAAACTTCTGTTCTCACTGAGTTTTTAGTTCCCCAATCCAGTCTGCTGTAGGAAAGTATAAATGGTTCTTCTAACTGGGGGGAAAGGACTTCTTCTTTCACATACATTGCCACCTTATGGCAGTTAAATATGTTTGTGAAACTATGGCCTAATTTAGACCTTCTACTTGACAATTAGTACGGATAAGCAAATTCAGAGATGTCAGCTGTCAGAAGTGCTACTGAAACAAAAATCACAGTGAGGCACCAGCATCAGAGCTTACTCACCAGAGATGTCTAGAATTCTAAAGAGGGAATGAGAAAGTCACAGAGATATAAAGCATACCTATATAAACTAAATTTTTACTTGATGATAACATTATGTCTGTCAGTATTACTTTTACTATATTCACACTCAATCAGAAGAGTCAAGACTGGTACACTGTATTTTAAGGAAGGAAACTGGAATGCTGGAAAATAATTTGATGTAAGTCAATAAAATAAGAAAATTATTTTGCATTAATAATATGTAAAGAATGACATCTTTTTCTAAATCACTCAAGATCAAGAAAATTCACTTTTTGGTCAGATTTGACCCTAACTTCCCTGTGCCCATTAACTACCCAGAAGCTGTGTTAATGCATGTCTTACATAAACCCAGAACATTGAAAGTACTTCACAGCAGTGAAACAAATTATTTTCATAAACACTTTGACATTGCTTTCCTCCAATGCCTTTTACAGCTGAGTTGTGAAGGATCTGCTAAATTGTCATCACATCCTAGCAAATTTCTGAGCCCCTTGGAGTATTCTTCAGTTATACTGGAACATAGAAGTGCCCATGTTTTTAAAACTTCTTCCAAAGTTTCAAACAATTGCAGTTTCTAAAAGTATCAGGACAGCATTGATAAAATCAATGAGCTGAACCAATTCCTCTGCTACAACTAAGATAATGATATGGAATGCTAATTGAAATACACCAACTATCTGTGATTGTAACAATTCCTCATAACATGTCAGTATAACTGACAGCAATTGATCTAGATGGTTTCAGACAAATCTTCAGTAATCCCTTAATATATAAACTGAGCAGAAGCAGGCAGAAACTCTTAAATCATGCATGTTTTATAAATACAAAGAAAGCTGTGCAATTGCTCAATACCTCTTACACTAAAGAATCCTCACTGGTATCAAGTTTGTATTTTCAGTGGACTTATGGTTTTCCAACTTTTGTTTTTTTTTAATACTAAATTACACCAGTTAAGCTAGTTCAGTCTGTGACAGTCTGGAACAGAAGTTACTGCCCTGCTTCATTTTGTTCCTTTCCTTCATCTTTATCCCCACTGTTCCAGCTCCTGTCAGCTTTCTGAACTGAGCTGCTTCTTCTCTTCCTTTCCATACCTTTACTTTTTCCCCCTCACCTCACAGCCTGGTAAACAGAGCAGAAAAATGGGATGGAGAAACCCTGCCTCATCTACCAGAGAAATTGTTGGTTATGCACTCACAGCTCTCCCCACAGTGTGCAGGGTGGAGAAGGGACTCGTTGGCTGTTGTGCTTTTACAGACTTATTGAAGCATTAAGGGGCTGAGCAGTTGTTTGTGGCGTGCTGAAAGAACTTTCTCCTGCTCAGAAAGACAAGAAATTTAGTAGAAGTTTATATTACATTCTGCCAGATCAGTTACAGGTTAGCAAGCAATCAGAAAAGCCCTAAAGCATCATGAGAAAATTTTTAGAGCTAGGGCAGTTCATAGCTGAAATTGTCCTAACATTAACTAGAGACTTGAAACTGTTAGGAAAATGCAGTCACATCTCAAGAAACTCTCACAAAGTTATGAACAAACCAGATACTTTACAAAAGTACTTCTTACTTTCATCAGATAGGACACTTCTTAAAGAGATAGAACCAAGTTCTCTGTATGAAAAATATAAATAAAAGGAGGAAGATGTTTATCAGTCTTGGAATATCAAATTTATCCGCCTCTGCTTACAGTTAAAAAGGACATTTTAAGGTGGTATTTTTGCCATGTTTCAACATTATTTAAAATCACCTCTAAATGTCCTTTATCTCCACAAGGGAGGTCTGAGTACTGTGCATCTATTTTTTAAAGAATTCATACATAAAGTTGTAATTTTATGTGGAATAAAATTACCTATACAACCTAAAAGACCTTGTCTCCAATTTTTGTTCATAAACACCAATTATCTTCTCTCTTCACTCTTTAACATTCATTCTAATTGCTGCTGAAGTCTATTTGCTAATGGGGTTACCTTCCATCATTTGCTGGTGCTGTCACACATGAAAAAACTGCTGCAGCTGATCCAGTTACTCTTCAGCTCCACCATTTGAATCATCTGCAACAATAAATTGATTTGTGGTCTTCCTGCTTGAAAGGCAACTCTTCTGTCTTCCAGACTGGGAACAGAGGAGGAAGGAAAAGGAAAGGAGACACAATTACACTCTACTAGAGCTGCTCGGAAGTCAGAAAGAAGCTACAGGTAGGGGGACAGGTATAGGCTCTTACCTACCAACTTACATTCTCTTCCTTTAGACTTCCACAAATTTACTCCTGTAAAACCAGAGGCAAAAGAGATTGCAGACTAAATGCAGGTCTGAAGAATTAATTTTTTATTCTGTGTCCTCTGTATGAGGAAATACCGAGGAAACACTGAGGAAACCTTTCAAATGCAGTTCCTATGACTTAATGCAGAACTTTTAAAAAGCCAAGAATTGCACAAGTGGTTTTTGGACAGCATATTACTGACAATGCCAGGGAGACCTGGAAACTCAACCTTTTTCTGTTCTTCAGAGGAGAAAAGGCATTTTATTTTACTTCAACATGGATTTTTAAAAAGAGTACATTCCACCACATCAGTCTGAATTGCCATGTGAAGCCTTCACCTCATGGAAAGGGATTGATAGTGGAACAGGGAATGGGAAGCTGGAATGTGAATAGGTACCAAATCATACAGAAAAACTCAATCCACATGCCTTCCTATTATGTCTTCTCCCTTTTTTTCTTAATAAAACTTTGAGAATTTTTAAACTGTAAAATTATTAAAGACATTTATATAGTAATAGATGTGAATAAATAGGGTACATATACATAGATGTGTTTTGGGTATTAACAGATACGTAAATTATTTTTTGATCCTAGCTTTTAGTATGAAGTATTCTCTCTAATCACAAAAGTAAAACAGTTTTATGTGTAAGACAGTAATTTCTAATTGCATTCTGCTGCAGATTTTTCTTACTCCATGTTCTGTGGCACACTCTTTTATTTTCACAGTTCATCAATTTCCAATTAACTTCTGCAAAAGACTTTATATTAATAACCTGTCAGCAAGTAATATCAGCACAATGATTTCTTTTCCTGTCACTTCCTCTATGTAGCCTTTGAAATTTCCTGTTGGATGTTCTCCTCATATGTGGTAGAGTTTAACTGTGAAAAACTGTTTTAATCCTGAAATACAAGTAAAAAAAATCATGTCAACACTGTATTATTTTGTCTTCATATGTCATTGGTTACTATCTTTTCAAAGCAAACATTCTCCTTTCCTTGTTCTTCCAGTC
Source organism: Melospiza georgiana (assembly GCF_028018845.1). Lineage (NCBI taxonomy): Eukaryota > Metazoa > Chordata > Aves > Passeriformes > Passerellidae > Melospiza > Melospiza georgiana. Next base: position 22,457,517 of record NC_080436.1, on the reverse strand, counting down.
TTTATATAAAAATAACAGAATTCTAAAAGATTGATGCAACATAGGTAAATGAAATTTCAAGTAACTGATTTCAAATAAATGAGAAAGAGTGCTAAAGCTGGTGAATTCACAGAGCTCTTTAGCATCATTCTGGATTTTTTTTTTTTTTTTGGATGTACATGCAGTTCCAGACAGAGGCCATCAGGGGCCTGCATTTTTCTGCCCTCCTATTCAGAATCACATAAATCACATCCAATCTCCAATGTTATATTAGATGTTAGTTAGAGCATTAGCATCTGCTTTCCATCTGTATAAATTAATTTACTAGTATTTGCAGCAATGCTGCAGCAATCACGGTGAGACCACATTTGGCAACCATCAGGGCCATGAAGAAGTTAAGACAAGAGAAAGGGTATTCACAATGTCAATTATTGGAGAGATTATTTTATATTTTTGGCCTGCCTGAGACCACTGCTGGCATAGTTCAGTTTGCATTATGTTGTTGATATAGCTACAATTTTCACTAAACACTATATAAAGACATATAAAGAGATTAATATTCACTATATAAAGATATTAATGCAAGTATGGCTGCAGAATATTAACATAAAGCTACTATACAGCTTGGCAATCAAAAAGTACCACATGATGGGTTGCTATGGTATCTGCAAGCATGACTTTTTTCTAAAGCAATATTGCAAATGGCAATACAGCATGTAATTCTCTGACCATTTTTAAGCATGACTGTTACAGATACTTACTACTTTGGAAATCAAAACAGTTTATTACACTCCATTTCAGATATACATTGTTTGAAAAATATTTTGTATTGTTTGTTAATCAGCCGTCACACTCCACAAAGATGATTATCAAGACTGCTGTTAAAGAGAAAGTAACATGCTTTTAAGACAATAGAAAATGGAAGTGCAGAGCATGTCTGGAACTGCAGGGTTTGATTGTTATAAATTGTTTATGAAATGCCACTCCTTATTTTCATCAAAAGCTTTTCTTGCAGCAGATATCATGTGTGCTTCAGCATGCAATTTTTCCTCTCCAGAGGGATGAGAATGTGCCGCAGTTTACTTTGCTTGGGCTACACTGCAGTCTTTTTTTTTTAAGGCAAGCACTAGAATATGTTTCTTTCCACTGTGCAACAGCTCCCACTGATCAGCGAGGAAAATTAAATATGCTGAGTGACAGAACCTGCATGCTGTATCACATAGACAAAACCTAGTTGTGCTCTAAGGATGAAAGAAATGGTACCATCCCCCACTGAAAAAGATGTTGCTAATGCAGAGGTTTGTGAGCCATTAAATATTCCTACACTGCAGAGATTTCAGATTATTTCTCCTAATGCCTTAGTGAGCTAGATAAGCCTTTCTGAATCTATACTATAGAATAAATATCGTAAGGATTTTCTATGTCCAAAAAAATCCTCTGCATTTTTAATAATACTTCATTATACATATTATATATATGTACATATATATATATATATAAATATATATATATAATATGTATAATGAAGTGCAAATGACACAGATACTTTCATATATGATTCTTTAGAAGGCTGGGGCTGTTTCATGGGTGCACCATAGGATTAGATGAATAATGCCTATTAAGAAAAGTAAACCCAAAGCTATTTGAGGAATTCCTCACTGCATCAAACCCTTCAGCTGTAGCTGTAAGCTCAGATGAGCACGGCAGTTGTTACCAACGTGGTATCAGGTCTGGATATAGGTCCACACGTCCTACAGGGTACAGAACTGAAACCCAAGGAGCGGCTGTTTCAGTCACAGAAGCGCTGACAGTGACCATCTCCGCCCCACCAGAGCGATTATCAGGCTGCACCGAGCACAAGCGCGGTCCCTCAGCGCCAGCCGGGCTCTGGCGGTGCCCGGGCTCCGAGCGGGCACGCCGGGCTCCGATCCGCCCCACTGGCCCCTGGAATTCACGCAAATTCCTGCCTGAAAATACCAACTACCCCCGAACCTATTTTAGGTGTCTATGAAAACAAGCGAGAAGCAATATCCTACCTATTCCCCCTACTACCTTCTCCCTTTTTCGTTTTTACAGGTGATTCCGTATGAGGGATGCGGGACTTGTCTTTAGAAGTGAAGCCTTGTCCTTAGAAGTGAAACATTTTTGTTACAAGATTGAGCCAGACCAGGATTTGAAAAATTCCAAAAATGGTTCACTTTTATGTTCCCATACAGGTTTGAGGAATAGTTAAGGTTTTTTTTGGAGGGTGGGGAGGGGAGTTGGAGGTTGATGACACCTTCAAAAAGTAAAATACACCAATATTCCTGGATTAGTAAGAGACAGCTCATTTCTTAGGCAGTTTTAAAGGAGGTTTTCTTACTAATTTTTCCTTCTCTGTGAGCTGGGACAATAAGAGAGTGGAGTGGCCTATTGCTCTAGGAATTTTGTATAATGTTTTGCAGAATGATTTATGACTGATCCATTACCTGAAACCACTGTCTGGTATCAAAACTAAAGCACAGATTAATTTCATACCTGCGGGTTAAGGAGGAAGTCTGCAAGTCAACTGTGTCTTCCATAAGTTTTTTACTTTCAAGGTATACTGGAATGATTTCAAAGAAATACAGAAGTATCCAAATTTATTCAAATATATACACTTGGAATCCAAAAATATGTTACTTTTTGGTAAAGGTCTGAGATATTGCATTTAAGATACTAAAAATGGAGTGACTCCAGCTGTATTATTGTTTTAATAGCCATAACTTTAAAAATAATAGAAATTGTATAGGGTAAAATTATTTTATAAATGACCTTATATATTCCTGTGCACTAGAAAATTTGTAGAAAAATTATTACATAAATATTTTATGCTTATTCCACATAGAATTTTCAATTTACCTACACACCCATCCAGCACTGACTTATATTTAAGCAGCAATTTAAGAGTATAAAGTATAATATTATTTTAAAGTATTTACATTATTACATTAGTAATAATTATTACCAACTGCCATATTAAAATATTAGGTATTCTGGATTGAAAAAAACATCCATATTAATTCAAATCAGGTATAGTTACTAAAAACATGCATATTATCTTTCAAAGCATAGCATAGTTCAGTGTTTTTTCCTGTTAGTTATATTGGCCCATGCATACAGCAGCTTCTCTTCACAAAAGAAATGAGAACACACACACACACAAAAAAAAAAGCATTAATCACGCCATGCCCACATCCAATGCACACACACCATGTCCCTCATCCTGCCACCTGTGTGCAGCAACCTCCAACCAGGGACCAGCCTGAGAGCCTTGCAAAGGCATCAGCTGCTTGACGATGGCTGTGACACGGCCCCTAAAACCTCCAACAGCTCCTGTTCCCTTCTCTCGGCAAGGATGGATTTCTTCAGAGAGAAAGGAATTAAAGCAACTCTGTTATGCTCCCATGGGGTTATTTTGGTGACAGATCCAGGCTGCCCAATCCCACAGTGAGCAGTGTCTGCAGGAGCAGCTGTGGAGCCAACCCACACTGGACTTGCCCAACAGAGAATAAGTCTAGAGCTCTTCCTGGACAACTCAAAAATTTGGCAAAAAGACACATAGTTGAAATACATTATTTTTTCTGAATTCTAGAAAACCTCCTCTGGTCAGGACAACATCAGCATTTCATTTCATCTTGATAGTGACAAGTTGAGACTGAGCTAAGTCATGAAGCAACACGTGATCTAGAATATAGATCACCTCACTGCTGAAGTGGCTCCCCCTTAATTTTACCAACCATTACTTGTTAATACTTATAAAATTCATACAATAAAAGACAAAGACCAAAATAGTTACATAAAAAGGTTATCTTTATTCTTTTGGGTTGTTAGCAATGTAGTTATTTTTGGTAAAACAACTTCCTGCATGCAGTTCATCAGTATACTACGAGCCAATAATTTCCATAAAAGCAGGAGCCCATCAATATTCTAGTTCTTTTATAAGAAATGCAAAGTGTTTCACTGTCCATTGCACAAGTTCACTATTCATCCTCATGAAGGAAGATTTTTGAATAACAAATTATATTTAAAGTGTTTCTACTGCAGTGTGCACCAATAAGCAAAGCAGACAGTGTGATATTAACTCTGGGGAAAAAGCAATGATCCTATGACTAAGATCCCTGAAAATCAATAGACAGGATTATAACATAAAAAAAGGCCTTCTATTTTGTTTCACATAAAAAGACCTACCAACAGATCAGGAAAAAAAAAAATGTACTGTCCATTTGTTTTAAAATTATTCCTTATTAAAAGCTATTTAAAGCAATTAGCAGAAATTTTCCATTACACATTGTATATTATGTTTCTGAACAGTAAAGTGCCAAAGACAGACAGCAATAAATATTAATAACAACAGGAAAATATGTATAATTTCCTATAATGAGTAAAAAATGTTATAAAATAAACTATTCTTAAAATAAAAATAATAAATATACATTATAATTTTCTTCTAGCCCCATATTTTAAGCCATCTATTTGTCCCGTATAGTCCATTACCTTACTGCATATTTGCTGATTACAACACTCACACAAAATAAAATCTTTAATAGCAGCAAACTATTGCTTACTGGTATGAGGAATGACGGTCTTGTCAAACAGTTTTTCTTTTTAGCATTCACATTTCTTCCCATGTTAAACTTTAACAGCTGTAGGATAATAGCAGCAAGCATGCATCAGTTAGAGCTTCCAATTATTTAAAGTATCACAGAATATATCATAATATCTACTGAAATGTTGTAAGCTAACTTACTAGGGTACATATTTGACACATATATGGTAATTAGGTCATTGTCTCCTTGTTCAAAAAGGTACCACTGTGTAAAACAACTGATTAAATAACAGAGGGTGTTTTACTTACATGTATATTGCCAGCCTGAATGCAAAAAAAAAATCATCTACATCCCAGTGCAGGACAAAGCTGATTTCACTACATCTTTTTGGTCATCTCAGCTCTCTATGGAAGGTTACATTACAGTGGAAACCTGTCTAAATTGCCAAGAGGGCGTCAAAACCACCTCTTTCATGCACATATTTTGTGTTGCTATGATCCATCCCTGCAAAGTAGAGAAAATGAAATCTGAGGTACATATTAAGGTAGTCCCCAAAGGTACTCTGCTATCAACTTATACTCATAGCTTTATTTTCCTAAGTGGGATACACTCATGAGAAATGAGAAGTGTAGCAACAGACTTTGGAATAAAGTATGGAAGCTACTCACGATACTACAAGGTCAAACATACCATTTAAAAAAATAGATATAATTTCCTATAGGCAGAATTTTTCATTTGTAGCTCTTCTGTGAAAAGAATTGTTTTAATGTTTCAGGAATTATCAGCTATCTTGTACACTGAAAGTAATTTTTTTAGTAGTTTCACAATTTTCCAAGCAGGAGCTCTATGTAGCATCATTTATTTGTATCTGAAATGGACAGTACAATAAATTAAAAACTACTAAAAGGTAATAAAAATAAATACATGAAACTTAAAGGCTAAGTTACCAACCTCTTTTCTGTGAGAATTATTCCCTTGTTTGATTTACTGACAAATTCTTTATCTAGACTCTTGGCTTTTTTTATAGTTTGCTGCTTCTTTGATCTACACCCTGAGGTTTAGTAATCTGGATTTCTGGCTTTTTGCATTTAGAAGTGGCTTGAAGAGAACTATGTTCATATTATGATGCCATAATCACATATTCCTGACATTTGTGTTTCTCGGCACACAAGAGTATTATTGAGTGTTTATCGAAATAAAGAGTATTTAGATTTTTTTCTCAGCACAGCAGAACTAATAAAGCAGTATGTTATTAAAGCAAATGAAATCATGAACAAGAACTGATACACGTGGAACACAGAAAAGAGATGAAATGTACACAGTGGATACACTTACTCCACAAAAATACAGCCTTATTAGGACCCCTTAAGGGTTCCTATATTCCAAGTAGAAATTTTGTGTCTCCTCTCAATTAGTAACAGCTGATAATCAAAACTATTGTTCTGCAAGTTTGTTTCCCTGTTGCCACCAAGGGTTTACCAGTGATGGATCATTTTCTTGGACAGGCACTGTCTGCAGTAGTGGGTAAATATGTAAAAACTTATAATTTTGGCATAATCCTCCAGTAAGAGTGCTACTGACAAAAACATTTTCAAGCTTGCAAACATTCATCATGGATAAAAGTGTCTTTTATTTTTTGTTTCCTCTTCTGTCTTTTCCTTTGTCTTCCTTTTCTGATTTGTCATCTTCATATTTTTCTTTTTCTGGTTTTGTTACACTATCATAAGAAGGCGGAGCTGTGGTGGATGCAGACATATTCATTTTCTCTGGAGACGAATTTTCACTCAGCTTACCAACAATCACATCCTTTTTGATAAGCTGATCACCCCCATCCTTCTGATACATAAATGAAAGCTTCTTTACTGACTGTCTCAGAAGATGACGTCTGTAAGCACGCTGAATGATAGTGGCAGAAACTTCTTCCTGCTTTCGTTTCAGTGTGGTTGTAATGGGTTCATAGGAAGCTTTAGAAGGATTGGATGCCATAAACCGATCTTCCATCTGTATTCTGAGGGTGTCCATCTCCCCACTTTCCCCCAAAACACGCTTTGTGAAAGCAAACAAGATGTCAAGGCAGTGAATTTTGTCACCGCTCACCACAGGTAGATCCATTGCAATGAGATGAATTGTGTTTGGTTTTGGTATATTAAGAGGAGGATCTAGAGAAGCTGCAAAATCAGACAGTTTGCTGTATTCTATGAATTGTGTTGCACCAGGATCATATTTTTCCCAAACCTCATAAAACATCTCAAAGTCATCCTCACCCAAGGGTTCAGCGCTTTCTTCAGTAGCAACACTGAAGTTCTCCAAAATCACAGCAATGTACATGTTCACCACTACCAGAAAGGATATGATAATGTAGCTGACAAAGAAGAAAATCCCAACAGAAGGGTTGCCACAGTCACCTTTCACAGGGCTCCCTGGATGATCTTTATGGGGGTCACAGTCTGGCTCCCCACTGTTTAGAATTGGGTTGAGCAAATTATTCCAGCCAGCGGACGTGGTGATCTGGAACAGGCAGATCATGCTGTTGCCAAACGTTTCAAAGTTGAACATGTCATCAATCCCATCTTCCTTCTTGACGTAGGCAAAGTTGGACATGCCAAATATGGCATAGATGAACATGACCAGGAAGAGCAGCAGCCCAATGTTGAACAAGGCAGGGAGAGACATCATCAAAGCAAAAAGCAGAGTGCGGATTCCCTTAGCGCCTTTAATGAGGCGCAGGATTCGACCGATCCTGGCAAGCCGTACAACTCGGAACAAAGTGGGTGACACAAAGTACTTTTCTATCACCTCAGCTAGAAACATACCTGTGAAAAGCATAAAAATAAATTAAGAAAGTAAGTTTTTAACACAGATTACATTTTCCACAGAAAATGTAAAATAATCAAGAGAAATTAAAATTAAGTAACTCTTCTAATTTTTGCACAACTTGATAAAGCATTAAATACACATATAACTATATTTCATTGTGAACATAGGAATTTCTTACCTATTATTGAAAGAATAACAACCACAAAATCAAAAATATTCCAGCCAATGGTGAAGTAATAATAACGGAGTGAAAATATTTTGAAGACACATTCACCAGTGAAAAGGACAACAAAGACCAAGTTAATCCAATATAAAATATTTTGCATCAGTTCAGACTGGTCATCTGTTTCTATCATCATTGTGATCATGTTAAGACAGATTAGAACCATAATGATGATGTCAAATAGTTGCTTGGTTACAATATCAAACACCAGACCTTGCAATTTGTTCTGAGGGAAGAAAAAAGAAAAGGTTATAGTACTTTTATGTAATAAACATCTGTTTCTTTCCTCCCATTTCATTCTTCCTCTCCCAAAATATACAACCAAGCAAAAGGCTCAAAAATCTAAGTAAACCATTGTCCAGTAACTTATATGCTTGTTCAAAGTTTTTCTCTCAAAACTCAACAAGCCTATATATTTCTTCATGTTCTTTGATTCTCTGTTTTCTGAGGCATAACAAATATGAGAGATTTTTCCTGCAGAACAGACATGTGTACATTTCAATTCAGAATGAAGGGGTAACTAATTAGGCTGAAACCATTTAAGAGTTAAAGAGAAATTTTATGTACCACTGAGATTTCTCTCCAAATACAGATGACTTAAGAATTGCACTATTCTTACCATTGGTCGAGGTATAGGTTTTTGTGGTTTCTTGGAGCCCAGCTTCTTCATTGCATTGTAGTATTTCTTTTGCTCTTCAGTCATGAAAATGTCTTGGCCTCCAAGGTAAATTAATAAAAGAAACCCCAAATCTGATTACAGACAAGCCTTCATATCCATTAATTCACAGCATTGCAGCACATGGTTTAAAAAAGCCCTTTAGTCATCCTTATACATTGTTACCAAAACTGAAACATAATAATTATTTCAAAGATTGTTAAAATATCTGATGAATCTTGAAGGAAAAATGAAAGAAATTATGGAGCAAAGAAAATCCCCAAAAGTTCAATTTATTTCTTCTTAAAAAAAATACATACCTGATTAATTCCATTAAATAAATTTTAAAAACTAAACACAACTTGGGAAATGCACATTTCATAGACACTTAATAAATCTAGCATCATGATCTCCACACTGTAAATCAATCTACTAAAAATAAAAAAGTTTCAAAGGTACAAAGATACACTGTGAGCATATATGCCTTCAGGTAAAACATACCAAGAGAAACAAATTACTGATTCTCCTTTTCAGGATGTGCATTTTACCATTTGACTATAGGTATCTCAGTTCAAATGATATATATGAACAGTGTGCATGAAGCTTGATCATCCCCCTACACTGCACCTAGATCATAAGAAGCATGGGTTTACTTTGGGGTTTCTTTTCTGAATAAAAGGATTTCTAGACTGGTGCAATGCACACATGGAACACTTCTCAGAAATACAATTTATATTTTCAAGTAACTTGTTTTATTCCTTTCATGCACTTGCTTGTAATTGTATTCCAGGTATGCATGATATCAAAGCAGTGGCATATGGAAATCAGCATCAGTCAGGGGTTATTCTGTGACTTTGTCCCACTGAATTTGTCAAATGTAGTGCCAATCTTATAGACAGAGTAATGATAGGTCAGAATGAAGGTGTGTTTAACTTTCAGCTGTGTCTATATATTGACATGAAGATTTAGAAGGCAAAAGAGACCATCTTTAACAAACTCTCCTCATAAATCAAATATTCAAGTAAAAGAAACTTCTTGGATAGTAGGAGTTTCGGAAGAAAAACAAGAAATTGATTTGATAATTATGGTGGAAATATTCTGTGACTGTTGGAAGACTTCAGTCAGTGGGAAATAAAGAATAAAAGAAGAGAGCCATAAAGAAAGTGGGAAGGGGTTGGGGATTTCTTCTGCTGTCTCCCTGATGTAATGGCTATCATTAGAGATCAAGCCATTCTTGTCTCAGTGCACTGTCCCCAGGGAGAGTAAAGGCCTCAAGGCAAGATAACACACAGGGACCACAGAAAAGCACAGTTTAACTACACAGAGACAGTATGTCGCAACACGAGCTCTTTTCCCATTCATATCCCAATGGGCCCAAGTGTCAGTGATATTCAAAAAGAACAATAGTAAGAAAAATACTGCTCTTTCTTTCTTTCTGAGAAATTTCAGACACTATAATTTATCCTTGCATACATTTACTGAATGCTCAATAACAATGAAGTATTGTGAAAATGAAACATGTGGTACTTATCTTCTTTTTTTGTTGGTTGAAGTTATCTATGATGACACCAATGAATAAGTTAAGGGTGAAAAATGATCCAAAAACGATAAAGGCCACAAAGTAAAGGTACATGTACAGGTTGTGTTCATACTTGGGCTGTTTCTCTACCTATATAACACAGGAAAACAGCAAAGCATCACAAATAACAGTTAAGACAAATCAAAGATCCTGAGCAGGAGGAGAAGTTGCATCCAGATGTACAGGGGGGTAAACCCAACTCTTTTGGAGCATACGCTACACTTGCCTCATATTTGAACTTGAAAATCTATTTAATACAGGTTTCTGTAATTGCACACATTGCAGGACTTGCCATTCCTTCCCTCTCTGTCTGTTTTCTTTGATGACATTTGACATTTCATGTAGGTCCTACTAAATTTGACAGAAATGTACAAATCTCAAAAGCAACTCAGTTCCCACAGACTATAAGGAAATCAAGAGCTGGATTGAGGAGAGATGCAAACAAATATCAAGATTAAAAGAAAAATAGGTAAAAATTAGCAGATTTGGTTTTTGAGATCATCAGAGTCTGCAGCTCTAGATTAGCTTTTGCAGTGATGCCTCGTGACTATTTGGGTTATTTTTGAGGACACAGAAAAAACTTTTTTCCTGATCTGTACAATCTCAGACATAAACGAATAGAAAACCAGATCCCATTATTTTGGATTTTTACAGAAGAATTACTAGATTAGTAGTAATTTATGTAGCTTACAGCTATAATTCTTGTTACCTGATAAAAGTATAAGCACTTTGTGGGCATAGATTGTAGAAAATTCATCAGGGCTTTACACTTAATTTTTTATATTTTAGGTCATTTCAACTACCATTCAAGAAGTCTCACATCAGTCTTAGATTTGTTTTCCCTCAGTAAATTTTATATTTACATAGTAGATTTAATATTGCACTCACTTCTGTAGAATCAACTGCAGCATACATAATCTCCATCCATCCTTTAAATGTTGCCTAAAAACAAAATTTGTTAATATTTTCTATCACAGCTCCAGTTCTGAGAACATTCTAAATAAACCAGTGTCTTCTGCAATATATTTCTGTTCATAAATATAAAGAAAATATTAGAAGTCTGGTGCATTATGAGTGAAGCATTCACAGGAAGTTCATTGCTGCGGAATATCTCCCCCCAGTTCTTAAAAAACACTGCATAAATTCTAATCTTCATGGAAATTCATATAAACACTCTGTGACATGAGTTGCACCAGAGAGACAGTGATTTATCTCCCAGGGAACAGTGATGTGCTGGCTGCCAGCTGTAAAGCATTACCTGAACAGGAAAGGCACTGTGCTATGTGACATCCCAGTAAAGCCAAGTCTCTCGTGTCAGGATACAGGGAACCTGCATGACCAGCTAGTCCACCTGCACAGGATGGTGTGGGTCACTCCACTGGAAACAGGGAGCTCCAAGCAGAGACTGAGTGAAGCTGCCCAGGGACTCAGTAGCTCCTTAAAGTGTGTGCCATCTAAGCCCATCACAAAACTCAGCCTGGTGTCATCTGCCAACTGCTGAGGGTGCACTCAATTCCAATACTGATGTCATTGATGGAGCTATCAGATAGTACTGGTCCTGGGGGAAATCTCTGAGAGACACCACTTACACTAAGCCACTGACTGTAAGTCTTTCCACACAGCCATTCAACCAATTATTTATCCTTCTAGAGGGTCCTCATCAAACTTCCTCTGAGGGCAGGAAAGGTGTGAATGATGTTAACTGCAACCATTACACAGGTGAACTGTGGGTGCAATACCTGCTACAAATACTAAAAGCAGTGCCACTCTCTAAGCTGGTAATTTATGCAATTGCCCACTGCTGTTTAGCAACAGCTACTGTTACCTCCAGAAGCAAACAGATGGCAGCCTGCTAGCACAATACTGACTACTAAACACTACCAGTTGGAAATTTTTAAAGGCAGAATAATTACCAATTGTTTACGAGTACAAATAATTTCCAAGAAGCAGTTTGTCAAATGCATTCAATTATAAATATATATGCTTGTCTTATTGGCAATTTACAGATACTTTCTCTAAAAAGGCTCATGCCTAGAAATCTACCGCTCTCCTCTTGTTTGAAGAGCCGATAAGTCCTAGAACCTATCTATGACAACCATGGTAAAAATATTAGTCAATAAGCCTTAACAGATAAAGAAAATCTAGCTGCAGTTTTTAACCAGATATTTTAGCTACATACTGTATTTCCATAGCGCTAGAAAAGGTACTAGCAGCTGGGTGCCAAGCAACCTTTTATCCATCATGTAAATATTAGATATTCCTCCTCTTCCAAAATGGCCAGAGAATGTATCACATGTTTACAATAAGCAATAATTATTAGCTCCATAGAACAAAATTATAAAGTCAAATCCATATCTATTTATTTATTTTAAAATAACATGGAAAATTATGGAATTAAATGATACCACCACTAAAACTAAGGGTGGAAATTTTATGCACTTACCACTTGAAGCAGAGAAAGATAACCAATTGCAACATTATCAAAGTTTACTTTCACATTTTTCCACCGAACATTTCCAGTAGTTCTGTTCATATCTTCACACATACTTTTATTACTGACTTGTTCTGGTGTGAGCATCTCTTTATCTGTGGTGTTAACACAGTGATAGAACTTGCCAGCAAACAAATTTACTCCCATGATGCTGAAAATTAGCCAGAATGTAAGACACACCAGAAGTACGTTCATGATGGATGGGATTGCTCCAGTAAGAGCATTCACAACCACCTAGTCAATAAACAAAGAAAAAAAAATTAAAAACAACACAAGAGTTATTTATTTTTTTTAATCTAGAAGATGATTTAATGTAAAGCATTACATTACATTTAAGTAATGCAAATAGAAAAGTAGTAATGCATGTCATATAACCAAACATGCTACTGTTGGCCTTACTAATAGACATTAAATTAGCTTTTATAATTTGGCATATTTTTAGGGATTTGTTTTACACATTAGTTCCTTTTTATTTTCCTTACCCTCATGCCTTCAAAGCGTGACAAAGCTCTTAGAGGTCTCAAAGCTCTTAATGTTCGGAGAGATTTAATTGCACCAAATTCTGAGAAACCAAGGGCAGTAGCTACTAAGCTAACCAATGAGACCTAGAAGAAACAAAACAAAACAAAAGCACTTTTCTAAGTAGCTTCAAAATAGAAATGCCTTGAGGGGAAAAATTTTGAACTGGACATTGGGAAAAAAAATTCACAAGTTCCCTAATTTTTCAGTGAAAATAAATTAAAAAAAAAAGAAGAAAAGGAAATTAAAGAAAAAATTAGTCTAATATTGCACGTAAATTTCAGAACAGTTTGAACAAAAACATACTTTAATCCATAATACTATCTGTGGATATGTGCATATGCATATTTTTAATTTTTAAAAAAGTAATTTCCTCACCCTCCATGTGTTTTATTGTGGCTTGGACAGCCTGTGATACCAGCTATAAACTGGCTTCTACATACATAGAAATCCTAAATACAACATTAGAAAACTGGAAAATTCAAAAGGTGTGTTGCAAAAAAGAAAAAAGGGAAAATACTACAAAACATCCTGTAATGATGTGCATGAGACAGAATCCCAACCTCAGCTTCATTTCAACTTTGTTTCTGTAATTATCAAATAATATAATTTCACAAAAGTACACTGTTATCATAAGCTGGAAAAATCTTTGGATTTTAAAAATTGTTTGTATTTTGGACAATTAATGTGCCTACTTTTGTGGAAGAAAGGGTTTAATCCACAAGAATTTTTGAAACCTTCAGTACAGCTGGATTAACAGCTCAAAAGTTGATTTTCCTGCTGTTTTCCAGTGAAAGTCAATGACTTGTGTCCTCGCTGAACCCCTCACTCCAGATGGCTATCTCCTGCTGTGTTTACACGAGGAAGTCTTCTGCAGATTTCTTTCCTCTAAGGGTAGCTCAAGCAAGCTGCCAAATATGACGCAATCCCATCTTTGCTCTTCTCTGTGATATCATTTGTAATTGCACATGGAAAGCAGAGCAAAATGAGCTTTTTTATTTGTTTCGGGGCTAATTACCTGTTTCTGAAATAACTGTGAACATAACAACGGGTAAGAACTTTTGTCTGTATACCATAAGTCCTTTCCCAAACAGGGAACAGCTGGAGAGCTTAGGCTGCTAGGTACAGAACAGTTTGCCTGAAAAGATTCTGTAAAATGTCTCACAGTGATAATTTAACTTGACTGGTACTGGCAAATTTGTTCAATGCTTAGCTGGATAAAGGCATAGGACAGAAAGATAAAACTAAGATCTATTTAAGCAGTTGAGGGCAGCACCTGCATGCTAAACCAGTAGGAAGAGAAATAATTATAATTCCTTGTTAGTGGCTGAAAACAATAGCAAGTAAGTCTAGCAATAATATCAGAAAAAAAGCTAAGCAGACCACCATGACTTTAGGGGTGGAAGAAGTGGGTTTACAATACAGGAGGTCAAACACTGGAAATTGCATTGCTAAGTAAGGCATTCTCCATTCAAAACAGAGTATCTGCCTGAGCTGTCTTGTCTAACCTTGAGGTTAGAGCTACTTGAAAACCTCCAGTGGTGCCCCCCAACACAAATTGTTATATAATCTGCTGTTGTAGGACCACAAAATGCAGCCACTCTAAACAAAAGATTAAGATGGCTACATGAAAACACTAAGATTGCTAAAAAAATGAAGAGCCCATGCCTATCCACACGGATACACGGTATGCCTAATCAGAATTGATCTTAAAACTGAATTCAAGATCATAATTTCCCAATACAGGCTTGTACAGAGGCACTAAATCTGAATACTCCTTAAATAGTAATAGATTTACTAATTTCTATTTTATTTTCTTTCTTTTTTACCAACGACCGTTGTAATGGGAAAAAACCTCAAAATTTACGTATCACAAGCTTCTGGAAACATACTGTCTGGTTATTCATAGTATGAAAAGAGTCTAAAACATGGCATCAACAATTTTATGCAAAGGTGACAGAATCTATCTAGATGATTGCTGCTGATTTCCCATTGATTATATAATTTTCATAATTTTTCACTTAAGTTATAATAAAGAAAAATCAGAATGCTATAGCATCCACAAAGAAAGCAAATATACAAAAATTATATATTCAGCCTTACTCAAAGACAGTCCTAACTTTTTGTCCTTTCATGTGCTAAGGTTATCTTGTTTTGGAAAATTTAGTCTTAGGGGAGGGCCGTTATACTTGCTAAGTTTCTTACAGGTCAGTACATCTTTTCTGGGAATATGTTGACTTTTTTCTTGGTGTAAGTATTAACTGGGAGTTCACAACAAAAGAAGTAGAGAGGCCATGAAAGTAAAAAGCAGGAAACTGCATATCCCTGAAAAAACATATCACATATTTTCTCAAGTCCCTGAGTTACTCCATTTGCTGAGAATGGGGATCCACTGGAAAAAGAAGAACAGTTAAATGAGGAAGACAAATAACAAATGCCACTTGTGCCTTTTCTTCCAAAAAACCTACTTTAAAAAGGGCATTAGGTAAGTTTCAATTCTAAAGATAGGGGATAAAATTTCTGTCCTAGATTCCAGGTACCATCCAATCAATAGAGTTTTCTTTTGTCCACTTGTTGAATTTCTAGTCCAACATTTTCACAAAAAGAAAGAACTCCTTTAAATGAACATATCATGCAATGTCACTAATTTAGTTTCTCTGGAGTGCAATGTCAGCACTAGCTTTTAATGTTATTGTTGAAAAACAATTCTCCCCTGCAGTTCTTTGTCAGTGCCCCATTAAGCCCAGGATCAAATGCCCAATCCCAAGTGCTCACTTAAATTCCCCTTTACCTTCCTGTGTCTGTGTCCTCCTTGCTCTCTGCTGCCACATCCAGTACACTGAAATGAAATCTGTAAATCGTGCTCCCTCACCAGCTGGGACTCCACACAGTAAAACACAGAACACATGGTGTCAATGGCAGCACAAAGGCAGATTTAGTTACACACTGGATAACTGCAGCAGGGTCTTATTCACCAGTATGTATTTTCCATTCCTTTAAACCAAACATATTATTCACTGCATGTATCTCTTATCAGACTGAAGCTACATAAAACCACCTGCCTAAACAACAGAAACAGACTACTTGGAAAGGATAGTACCTACATCAACAATCAGGAAGTCCAGCCAGCACCAAGCATTAGTGAAGTAAGTCTGAAAACCATAGGCAACCCATTTTAGCACCATTTCCAGAATAAAGATGTAAGTAAAGATTTTATCAGCATAGTCCAGCAGGACTCTTATGGTCTTGCGCTGTTCAATATATATATCTTCAAAAGCCTGTAAAGAATGGGTTACATATAAGTCAGATATTGAAAAGCCTTTGAACATTACAAATTCAGCCAGAACTAAATGAAAACAGCAAAGTAAAATCACTTTCAACTTTATATGCTTTACCTTGAAAAACAAAATAACAGAAATTACAATTACATTCTTTCTGAGTTTTAAATTTTATTTTTGTCTGAAAATGGAATTACAATAAAAAGTCAGAGGTTGCCCAAAAGATTTTTAGAAATTTCAATAATATTCAACATAGAATTATAATTTTTCACCCTGAAAAGTCCAGCCAGGTTTGTCAGAAGCCACTCTCATTATTACATCAACTTCAATTAACAAGAGACCAGATACTACGTTGATGATCTCTAGTGAATTCCTGTGGCAGGAGCTGATGGCAAGGTTTTAGTAGTGGGAGGCTGTAGAGGTGGCCACTGTGAGAAGAGGCCAGGGGACTGCTTTGTGCCAGCTCCACCATTGACACCACACAGGGAACAGCTGGGCACAACAATGAAGCTGACAGTAACTCTGGGAAAACATGTTTAAGAAAGGGCAAAGCACTGCATAGCAGTATGAGCACTGACGGAAAAAGTGAGAGAAACTACCCTGCAAACACCAAGGTCAGCTAAGAAGGAAGGAAAGTACCTGGTGCTTTAGGTGCTGGAGCAGAGACCAAGACAATATACAACAAATCCTGTGTCAATTAGCAACCAAAATGAAACCAAATATGTGAAGCAACAAATGTCCCTAAGAATAGTAAAAAGAAATTCAAGAGTTCCTATGTAACAGTCCAGAAATACTGCAACTAAAACTGTAGCAAAAAATTAACTAAGAACATGATGAATTCAATATCTACTTTGGGGGACAATTTTCCGTTTAAGTAGAACAAATTTTTCATGCATACATCTCCCTTTTCACAATTTTTGTAATTTCTTAAGTAAGATTTTTAGCATAATCCTTTTCATAAACACACACGTCACCTAGCAGTCATCAAAATTTTAATGTAATCTAAATTAAATGTAATACACAAAATATTCTGGGAATTCAGTTCGAAGTTTTCTTCAAAGGCAACTTCAATGTTTTATTCTTAAGGAATTCATGTGTTATAATACTACTTAGATAAAACATTTTTATAGGTACTATTTCTATGGGTGCAAGCTCTACTTACCAGAGCACCACTGCTGAGAAGAATCATGAAGACAATGAATGATTCAAACCAGTTGTGCTCTACTATGTTGTAACAGGTTTTTCGAAGGTTCCACCAGATTCTCCCTCTTGTGCTCTCTGTACTGCCTCTACAGCATTTAAACTTCCGTACACAGCCTAATTGCACAAACATTAGGAAACTGTTATATGCTACAATTTTCATTATCCTGAAAAATAAAATTATTCTTAGCTAGCTTCTGTTTCACAAAGTTCAAGTTACTTCAGGCCACTTATGCCACTTATCTTTTCAATTTTATACTTTGTTTTAACTTGAGTGTACACAATTTTTCCTCTGATGCTACATCAAGTTTATAGTAAAGGACAGTCATCTAACGGAACTAATTTTCACTTACAAACACATTTAAAAATTTAATTATTCAGTTTATATACAGATAATTAAAGAATATATGCAAATTGTCAGGGAGTAGAAACAACAAGCACACATGGCAACTTCCACATGAACTTGTTCAAGAATACAGAAGGTTCTTCTTTTAAAAGAACTGTTGCCTTTTAGAAAAGGTTTAAATAAATCAGACATTAATATTATTTTTTACAATGCTGAGGAACAACTGATGCTCCATGGGCGGATGAAGGATAACTCTTTACATAAGCAAATGTTTTAACAGGAGAAAATGAGAGCTTTTCCAATGTGATACAGATTTGTGGCAACTGTCCACAGAAATTTGCCTCACATTGGAGAGCTCCCAACTTTATCCTGGGGCCTTCAAGGCACTGTTGGTAATGAATCTCAGTAACTGCCTAGCCAAGAGTAGCCTCCTGAATTCTTTAAAAATTATGAATCACATAGAAACAAAACCAAGTTGACATGACTTTAACCGATCCTGAAGGCATTCTGGTTTTCCTGTGAAGTGTCATTAAGTTCATATGTTACAAATAAGTTACACTGTATTTCATCATCTCAGCTAAAACAGCTACCACTGTGAAGAACATGAACTACCTTACCTTCAACCACTCAACACGCTTATACTATGAAAAAATAAATCTTATGTCCAAGAATGAGTTGGACACACAAACAAGGATAAGGAAGAATTTTAATATATTGTCAAATTATTTGAGAAGGGTACATTTTTTTGTTGGATTTTTTTTTAATTAAGAACTTGATATAGTCAATTCATCCCCACACTAACAATTCCGGTATATAAAGACCAGTAAAATAATACTTCAAAGGACAAAGGTTCCAGCCTAATATAAAGATGTCTGCAAAACAGCGAACTAAAAAGCATGAACAAGATACGGGAGTTAATCCTGGACCATATTTTGTTCTGAATTATTTTACTCATGATTTAAAAGGAAATTAAGATCCATAATATCAAAAAAACCCAGAAATTCTTTCCTACATAGTAAATTTCAGTAGTCCCCTAGAAGATGCAGCCATTCAGAACTAAAATAAATCAAAATATTTAAGGACCTGCAAGTATGCTGTTCTCACTTCTTTACTTAAAGAGATACACAGGATCTCACCCACCTGTTTTAACCCACAGTATATTTATACAACCTCTCTCCCCATTAATGGTGCAACCTCAACAAAAGTTTATTGCTTGAGTCAAACTCTCCATTGAATGAATGATGGTGCATTAGGAAGTGATCAATCACATGATTTCATTTTAAATTTCTTAGTAAAGTGAGCCTAGTTTGATCTTGCAGATTTCACTACTGACAAAGTAATTTAAATTAACAGAATTACAGTCTGCTGAGAATAAGTTTGTAGAATTGAGCCGAGCGATTATTTTAAAATATTAAAAATTACTACATACACACATATTGAACTTTGCTTTAACAAATAGTACTTTGTAGATGTCAGTATTGCTATCTACAGCAGGCAAAGTTAATCATACCCTAAGACTTGATGAATTACGATCCAGGACTGCTATAGCAAATAGCTTCCTTGAAGAGCCAATGTTTGTTGCAAACAAGCAAAATGTAATTGTTAGGCCCAAATTTTATTTCCATACCTTCTGTAAAGCATGCTTGTATTTCTGATGCTTTTTCTGGTTCACTTTCGCTTTTTTCTTCTCCAAAGACAGTTAAATTAACTGTACTTCCTTCTGATGAGCTGGAAAAATCTAGCTTCTGAAAATAAAATTCAGTTATATTTTTACTTTATTAATATTGATATTTTTAGAAGTGTAATTAACCAAGCATGCAACACCATGTGCCGATAATAAGAACAACAATGTTTTTCACCAGAAATACAAAAAAACATCCACACGTAGCAGTCAATGCTGTTGAAATGTGCATAAATTGCCACTTTCCATCTACAGATTGTACAGCGTATCATGGAATCTTTCACGGAATTTCAGAATTTCTAGAACATTAACTGTTACCAAGTTGATTTGCTGGTACATATTCTATTTATTTTGCTTCCTACTATTGCTTTCTTATACATTTCAACTGGCATTAATTTGCATTCTTCTTTGCCAATGCACATATGTAGTATATTGTGCATTCTGAAACTACCCATTACTCTGGTACACATACCTGTACAGTCAACACCCAGAAATAATTTTGGGTTTTTTCTGGGTTTTTTAAATAATTAATATTATAATTAAGTCATATTATTAAAATGATCCCCAAACATAAAAACAAACATACACACATAAAACCCCAGCCCCATTCCAATACAAGAATAAGTAATATATTATTTTGCAATCCGCCTGTGTACTGCAGAGATGTGGACATTTTAAGGGAATATGTGGTGTCCTGTACACTTAAGTTAAGTATGAGTACCAAACTAAATCAGAGTAGTTTTGGTCACAGCATTCTCTGACATTTTACAATGTTACCATCAAGAAGTATAAAACATCTGTAATGAAGTCACACAAGTAAATGTCTGTAGGGAATGATGTAAGCACACTTTATAAAACAACCTCAGTTTTGCTATATCAACAACAATTTTACTAATTTAGTTATATTTTTATGATTAAGAGATATCTAAGAGATAAATGCAGACTAGTTACTATCCAATCAAGTTGTATTTACATCTCAACTGTTAAATGTGAAAGGACACAATTATTTTTGGTAATAAATAATTTTTTGTTTGTGAAAGAATACAGCCAATATGATAACAATAAGTAACAGTATTCTTCATTAATTTAAATTAAAAAAAAATTTTATATTGCCTACTTTCCTATTACTTTCCAAACTGATTATCTGGAATAGAACACCCATAATACTTATGTTTACTGTAAAAATGTATTTTCTTTTTCAGCAACATAATTTCAAAACAGCAATATTCACATCAAACAACTTTTCCTATCATTACCTCTACTGAACCCAGGGATAGCACAATATGCCTTCCACAATTCTAATATTATGCTGCTTTCATCATTCCATGACATAGCATATATAATGCAAAATGTTGCAGTGGTGGTGAGTAAACTAAAACAATTAAGTCACACTATTACTTTTAAAATATATTATTTTTAAGAATAAAGAAGTTTTTTGTCATATTATTAATAAAAAAATGAAAGCAATGTGAAGTACCCTAAGTAATTTGAGCTGTAAGCTTAGCAGATGACATTAATTCAAATGAAAATATAAAAGATGAAAAACTGCAAACAAAATAGTGACTGGAAAGAATCAATATGTTTAGAACATGAAGTTATGTATTTCATTTAACTCATGGTAGAAGAATCAGAGTTTAGAGCTTTTTAAAATTTATTTTTAATTTCAAAGGGCAATTTTCTTTACTCTAGAAATAAAACATTAGAGATTCTGTGAACTATTATGATATAAACCAGGTAGTCTGGTCTCCTCTTCTACAGATGGTGTAGAGTATAATCCTACTGGTTGAAGAGTTACAGATTTAATTAAACATTAGTTCTCTTTTTTATGTGAGGGGCTCATACTTTTCACTATGATACAGGTATCAAACAACAACAGCAACAACAACAACAAAAAGTGATCATAAAAATCAATGTGCATAGCAGAGTTTCTCCCTCTAATTAAAAATTAGAAGTCTAGTTTATGTGTTATTTACAACAGAAGTCTTTGCAGAAGTCTAACTGATCTGGGGAATAACTCCAGGAAGAGAACTTTTGGGAAAGACAGAAATGTTTCTCCTTCAACTTCCAAGGCCCTTAGCTGCTGTTCAGTTTACTAAATAGAGGTAAGAAGGCCACATTAGATGTACACTAAACACTGGATTGAATGGAATAACTTAGAAAAAATTGCCACACTTATCTATTAGAAAAAAGCACGGCCTTATTATGCAGGGAAGGGTAAGTAAGATAAAGTGACATTCAAATGAAAAAAGATTTGTGTATTTTTCAGTCGAATGACTGGAAGGTCCCAGTTTACTGGTTTGCATGCTGCTCTACACTGGTCCAGACTCATGTAAGCAGAAGCTTGAGTTAGGAGCAGTGTCACAAAATCAACATCCATCAAATAAGACTCATCCCCTAATACCTGGGACCAGTAGGATGGGATATCACGATTCCACTCTTCCCTACTGAAGTGCCTTTTTGAAAATAGCTTCAAAAATCCCTAGAAAGATATTTTTCTATTCTTTCTGAACAGTTTAGTGTCCCCTTGTACACAGAAGAGAGACCTAAATACTTCCAATATGTAATACAGGGCAAAAGAATAGATGGAATATAATGATTCCACAACAAATCCACACAAATAAAGGCTGTATTTTCAAAAGGATTATCTCAATGGTAAAGAGCAGAACGGTCAAACTACAGAGAAGAGATCATCAGGAATAAGAAATGCATAGTTTGGTACAATTAAGTGAAATAAAAAACTTTGTAAGTTTTATGGTTCTAGAGTTTCTGAACTTAGAGGTTTGGGAGTGTAGTAACTCCTATTTTGTCTTTCTAAAAGTTGTCTCAATTTGATCCTTATTCTGAGTTTTCCTATTTTATATTTCTTTCTTTTTTGAACATCCTTGTTTATGTAGTTTTAAACCATTCAGATTTATTTAGATACCTGCATAGAAATTTTGATTAATGTTTTATGATTGTCTTGATAAAAATAAAGCAATTGGATTATGTTCACAAAGAAAAAAATCATTTATGCTGAAGCACAAAACTAACATAAATAATTCCCTACATTCCAACCTTGCAGACATATATAAACTTCATGACTAGAATATAACTACATCATTACACCCATATTCAAGGGAACTATGCATATGTATAAAAAATTACATTTGATTGTTCCTAGGAGTGTATCTTTCATCTTATGTTTTAGCTTCTCTTACATGAGAAAGCTGAAATGTGAATTACAAAAACATTGTGAACAAACACAAAACAATTTATATAAAAGATAGTAACATTTTAGCATACAAGTAACTGTATATATGTAATATTACAAAGGCATTGGTCAAAATGAATGTGATCAGAAAATGTTCGTAATTACATGACAGCTAAAAACATAGTACAACAGATGAACAGAAAATATCAAGTGAGGACAACCTTCCCATTGTCATAAAATCATAGGTTGTTAACCTCTTTTGATCTTGAAAAGTGCTGATGCTTAATCATTCAGTTAACAAGAATAAAACTTACAAAGCATGCATGTTATGCCACAGATATAGTACAGAAAATACCAAAGATGCAACGAGGAGAGAAGAAGGTGTGGGCGTTGCCCTCGGTCATGCTGTGATGTGAGTCATGGGACTCAGCTTACAGAGCTGCACATGTTCCCACTACATTGCAACATATGGGGAAAAAGATACTGGAGCTGAGTAGCATGCAGGCCAATCAATCTCAGAAGTGATCAAATATGTATGATTTGTTTAGGTAACCTGTGTAAACATGCTGACACGCTGCTCTGCCTGGTTTAAAAGCACCAGTCTTGACTGATCCAGCTTGATTTTACTCCTGTGAGAGAATGGCACGCAATGAAATTAAAATATGGTACCCCTGAGGTTGTTTGAGTAATGGAAACAGAAGTGTGGATTCCTAATTACTTAATATATGTCACACATTTGCAAAACATAATATTTTTAGGTGTGGATTAGAGCTTTAGGCATATCCAAATATATAATGGAAAAGGTAAGATTAGGAGAACATCCAATGCTCATAGAAGGAAACTGGACTTGGGCCTGAACATAAATAACATCCGACAAACAAAAAGCCAAACCACCACCGAAAATCCCTTCACCCTCAAATCTTCCTCCTCCAGAAAATAAAAAAAAAAGACCCAAACAAAAAAGAAATACAGATGCACCCACACTATTTCAGCTTCAGGTATCCTTTAAGTGGTAGTAATTAGACATTAAAAACAACAGAATATATTTCTCCTTGCATTTCATTTTCAAGGTCTTCACTAGATGCTAATTAGGATACATCTAGGTCCTTTCTTTCAGAAAAGAGCTGCAGGCAAAATAAAAAGTAAATCATACCATTTTAAAAATGGAAACTTCTGCATAAGATTTCCCCAGCATCTTTAAATATTTAACTGAATGATTTTAAGAAAAATGTCAAACAGTTCATTATGGATTGTAGCAGACATAGCAATGAAAAACAAAACCTCATGCTGAGCAATCAACCTGTAAGTTCCTCAATTTGTCTTCTGGTATAAATCTGATCTCACTTCTTAGCAATGGCTTCTCAAGGGTTCATCCTATAATGTGGCTATGTAACAACTCTGACACAAACTGCTCCATTTAAAGGGGAAGTCTGAAAGAAAAAGCTGAACTAATCTACAAGATGAAAGACCATTTCCCTACTGACTATGAACAAATAAGGGGTGTTTTCTTAGTTTATGTATCTCCTGTGGTTGCCAATTCTCAGCCAGTTTTCCAAATCTGAGGAAGTGAATAGTGATACTGGATAACAGTATCCTATAAATGGCTAGTGCTTATGTATCATCTTGAATATCAGAGGTAAGAAGGCACAGAATTTGTCACTCAATTCTACAATATAAAATACTGAAGAAATAGGTGTTTTCAACTGAAGGCTAATTTCCAGGCAAGTGGTAGATTTCAAGTTAAATTACCCAGATTCATTAAATGTTCCTTCCACAAAACCCAAGTTTTATTAAAACACTAAGAAATCCAATATTCTTCAGTCAGATAATAATATGTAAAAGTTGCAGTAGTTATTCAGCAAATATTATAGCTTCATTACATACAGTAGTTTCTGTTTTAAATGGGTAACAATACTGATGCTTTGCTATAAAGAAGCCTCTTACTAATCTACAGTCTTTTCAACTGAGTGGCCAATGTAACATCTGCAGTAACACAATCTTCAAAAAGTAGATGGAACAAATCAAGGATCAGAAAACAAGCTACTGAAATAACAAAAATAAGTGCAATACTGCTGAACACTGTAATCTGTAATAAAAGAAACACCTAAAGAATACTTTGTTACACCTTTCTAAATTTAATTTCACTACATTTCCCAGGAACGAAATTATTTTCTAAACATTAGAAGTAATACTGGCAAATAAACTGCCCGTTCAAAACAAAACATCTGAAAACCTAAAAAGCACACAACCAATCAAAATCTCTCAGACTCATCAACTGAATGCCCAAAAACCAACCATACACAAAGAAAACCCAAAAAAACCCAAAAGTAAACAAAAAAAAAACAACCCAGAAAACCCCAAAACAACGCAGACAAAGCAATCCAGACTGGAGTACAGCTGTCTGCACAAGTGATGATATTCTATTTATGTCCTCGTGTCTTCAGGTGCCAGAAATGGTGATACCAGACACAGTCTGCTCAAGCCACAGATTGCAATCTGAATTTTTAGTGTCTTTGAAAATCCTGCCAAAATCCATGATTTTGCTTTTCCCCTCAGACTGAAGCTGCTAACAAATGACTACAGTCCTAGAGATGACCCAGTTTAAAATGAGACAGTTTTCTTAGAAATGACTGGTTTGAAATTCTCCCCCCCAAAAATAAGAAATTAACATTTTTTCATTCAGTAATTCTGGTTTTTTTCCTTGAGTTTTTAGTTGATACATTCACATTATAATATAAAAATTGTTCCCTTGGCTTTCCCCCATTATTTTCATTTCAGAACATGAAAACTGTTGCTACTGCTCTCATCAGCCTGAGTCAGCACCTCTGTTAAGCTGATTTTCCTTTAAGAATATTAATATTCTTTATTATTATCTTCCCTAATATTAAATAAATAATAAATACCTACATTTAGCTCACAGAAACATTACAATTATAAAAAACCCAGCCTTTTGACACTGTTTATTCTGTACATAAGTACTAATTTCCCTATTCAACTAACAGTTTAGTAGTTGGCTTTTCAAACATCTTTATAAATGGGTTCACATAAATTTATACAGTTCTATCAGGATTTCCTACTCTCTCAAACTCCACTTTCCCACTTCAGATTATTCACACTCTGTACAGTCCAAGAATCTTGATTTACAATTGCTTTGCATTTCTAAGCAGGAAGAATTGCACTATGAAACAATACAGTCAGTATAATTAATTTGTCTAAAATATAAAATTTTTAAATTTTACCTCCTTGCTTTCATCCAAATCTGAGTCACTGCTAAACTCTTCTGTATTCAGACGTTCAAAATCAGACTCTCCAACAGCTATTGGTACCGTAACAGTAAGGCTTGGGTTGGTTATGAATGGTGCATAATCATTGTCACCTATAACAGTGGCCATTCCATTTTCAGTTTTGCCATAATTTTTATCTATCCTTTGTTCAGTGCCAGTACAGTTGGGAATGCAACGGTTTCTCTCATCATTCTGATCTGTTGCTGTTTTTTGATTTACAGCAGCTTGTTTTCCCAAACAAGGCCTTCGGATGCATTCACCTGCTTTTTTCTTCACATAATCTATTCCCCTCTGAATCCTTGCCACAGCAATCTGCAAGTTGTTCATTTCATTATCATCGTCTGTAGCAGCAAGGTTGTCTGAACTAAATGAACTCAGCAGCAAGGCCAGAAAAAGATTCAATACCTAAGTAAAATAAAAAAAACCAAAGACAACAGAGCTGATTTTTCCCATTTTTCATCTACATGCTTATTATGAACACATTATAAACACGGGCTTTGTGTTTTCATCTACAGTAACGATTCTGAAAGTACACAGTAAATAAAATGCAAATGCAACTTAAGTAAAATACCTTCCCTATACCTCAACAGAGGGGATTTTATGGCTTTACATTGCTTTTGTTTGTAGAAGGTCAGAAATTAATGATTCTTTGGCACTGTCTGAAGAGATTCAAGACGTTTACCTTTCTGGCAAATCACAGCACTCTGATCTATGCAGGAAACAGATTTTCTATGTGCTGGTCCAAACACACACAAATAATTTTTGTGTATGCAACTTAAAAAATAAGGAATGCACCCTGCCTTTCAATGCCCAAGTCATCCTTTTCCCACAACAAGACAAAACATAGAACACACATCAGTCACAAAAGCCCAGAGGTTACGAGGAACTCAAATGCCAAAGCAGCAGAGTACCAGCTCTTAAAATCTTGAAATTAGCTCTCCCATCAGCTTGGAATGCAAGATGATAAAATATTTTAGGAATACATAAAGACAAATGGACAAAACAGCCATGAACATACAGCAGGGATGTGTGCTCATGTAAGAAGTTTTCCCAGAGCTATGGAATAAAATCAGAATATAGTAAACACTGTGGAAATATTCACATAGGTGGATACTTCATTCCACAAAATTCAATCTTCTGGTATAGAAAACTACTTATGGAGTTTAATCAAAAAACTTCACAGTTCTCTTCATTATAAGACAATAAATTAATAGAAAATCCTGAAGCAAGTGGCTGTGCAACTAGAAGCAGGGCTGTCTTAAAGATACTTACCTGACTCCTCTCAGAAATGTTATTCTTAAAGAATATGCACAGGACGGCTAATTTAAAATCTCCTCTGCTACAGAAAATAACTTAAAGCAGAGATGTTTAATAACAGAGGGAATGAGAAAAGTGGTGCAATAGGGAGAGCAAATAATGTCTTAAATACTGGTGAGTTAAAAAATATAAATAAAACATTTAAAAAGAGAAATTTATATAAACTAGTGCAAATCTGATGCTTTCCTCTGAAAAAGAAAAATGCAGATATAATACAGGCCATGTCAGAAATATCTGTAGAAAGCACTTATGAAATAGCAAGCAAAAAAGTGAAGCAGCAAAAGAAAACCTGAAGTAATTGAAGCTGGGATTTTTCCTGCATAACAACTTTCCTTCTAATTCAAGTTTCCTTACTCCATTTGTGTAAAATGCTGGTGGTGCAGCAAGCAGGTCTCAAAATGGCATATGCTTCAGAGTCTTAAGAATGCAATAGCAGTCATTTAGACGGGAGAGATCAGAAGATGATTTACAGAAAGGCCCAATAACCTGCCTAAGTGTGATTGGAAGCAAGGACTAAATGGATTAGGGAGAAAAGGCCCTGCTATATCCTCTTCTGCAAATAGGAAACTTCCACTCTGGATGTCCAACACTGAGGGTGCCCTTACTCTTCTCTCCCACTCTAGGTAAGCAGGAGTAGCCCACAACACCCTGAGCACCTGGAGCTGCACACTCTCACCCACATCCTCTGAACTGCACTCTGGACCCGGCGGGGTTCATCCTCCAAGCCGAGGACTCTAGATAGGACCAGAAATCTAACAAGCAGAAAACTCCATTTCAAAACCCACACTCATAACAAATCCAGACAATAAAATAATATTTAAAAATCACATTAAATAATACTTTTATAATTAATTTCTGGTTCTCTTACCTCTCATATTCTAAATGAATTGTAAAATTGTTTTGACTACATACCACTAGGTTTCCAATCACCATGACCATCATGAAAACAATAAGGCACATGGTTTGGCCTGCAACCTCCATGCAGTCCCACATGGTTTCTATCCATTCCCCACACAGCACTCGGAATACAATCAGGAAGGAGTGGAAAAAGTCGTGCATGTGCCAGCGAGGGAGCACACAGTCACTGGAGATCTTGCAGACGCATTCCTTGTAGCTCTTCCCAAAGAGCTGCATCCCAACCACAGCGAAAATGAACACAATGATGGCCAGCACCAGGGTCAGGTTCCCCAGAGCCCCCACTGAGTTGCCAATAATCTTTATCAGCATATTTAGAGTTGGCCAAGATTTTGCCAATTTGAAAACTCGCAACTGGAAAAAAAAATACAGGGATTATTAGCAGTAGTTACAAAAATGTAGTAGAGGTAGCAGTGTGTTACAAACTAGTGACTCTCAGCAAGAGCAAAAAGAAAAACTACAACATGATTCCAACAACAATAACTTCCATAGCATTTCATGAAACCCACACTTTTAAAATGTAATAAAATTTAGACGTTGTTCTTTTTTCCCCCCTGTGTTTTTTTTTTTTTTTTTTTTTTTTTGGTAGTGTTTTGCTTGTTTGTTTCAGCATATTTATGCTTTTCCACATGAAAGAAACAGCACACTAGTTGTATTTGTTCAGACAGTGGATTCTGAATACATACACTTCGGATATTACATGTAGAAACAAAAATATTTTTCTAATAAAATAAAGATTTTTTTTTTGCTAAGGGGAAAAGAAAAATCAATCTTCTTAAAATTTATTAAACCCATGAATTTTTTAATTCCTACATTTTAAAAGAACACCTCTAGCCTTCTTGCTATTTCCAGACATGAAAGCCAACAAGACTAAAAAGTTTTCTACTTCTCAATATACTCTAAAAAAATTGTACATTTCACTAAACTTTACTCATTCATGTTTAAACAATTACAATAAAATTACAGCTCTTTCCCCTTAAAAAATAATTGCTTCTGAACAGTAAAACAGCACACAGTATTCAATGATAAATAATTTTTAAAACAACCTGCAGATATACCCTGTGTCAATTACTAAAAAGTATACTAAAAGGTGTCTTATTTATATGAACAGAGTTGAAATACAAACATAATTCATTAATTAATGCAGATGTATTATTTACCAATCGGAATGACCGGAGAACGGATAATCCATCCACGTTTGACAAAAAAAGCTCCACCAAACTAAGAGTAACTATAAAACTATCAAAAATATTCCAGCCAACTTGGAAATAATTAAAAGGATGCATGGCAATTATCTTGAGAACCATTTCTGCTGCAAAAATTCCAGTAAAAACCTGAAGAAAAAAGCATTACTGTTACTTTATGGATGAATATGAAGAAGTTG
Source organism: Melospiza georgiana (assembly GCF_028018845.1). NCBI lineage: Eukaryota > Metazoa > Chordata > Aves > Passeriformes > Passerellidae > Melospiza > Melospiza georgiana. Next base: position 22,428,091 of record NC_080436.1, on the reverse strand, counting down.
AACCCACTGAAAAAGAACAACTGAAGTAAGAAGTAGCATCCCTCTTACGGCAGGATGTCACTAAGTAAAATTATCACAAACTGAACCCCAGAGAGAAGGTAAGTAGCGACATCAAAAAGAGCTCCAGCATAAATATGTAACATCAGTTAAAGCTAAGGTACATTTAGTATCTACTGAAGAACAAGCTACTCCTAAAAGGCTTCAGTTTGCTCCTTTTATCTGCCATCTATCTAATTAAATCTAATTAAAGGAACTTTCCCCAGCAAGATAATGCACTTGCTCTTGTCAGAATGGAAGCTGCTTTAACAAAGGTGTGTGGGAAAACATGAATTGGTCATAAATTGGAGTGATGTACCATTAACAAAGTCTATAGAACAACTCAAAAGTAAGCTTATCTTCTCTAACGGCCAAAAAAAAAAAGCTCAATTATGCCAAGGCTTGAGTAAGTAAAACTCCTTTCTGACTCTGAATGCCTCTGACATCTTCTGAAGCAGCAGGCAAACCACACCTCTGAAATAAATTCATTGTATTTACTATAGATGTATGACCACCAGTACAAAACTGCATAAATTGCCATCATTCATGAGAAAGATCAAAAAAAGTTCAAAAAAGTCAGGAGCATTTTACAGTCTCTAAAATGCAGAGCTACAGAGTCCAAAAAGGAAGAAAGCAACTGCTGATACCATACCAATGTCATAGAGGCATACAGATTGGCTGGGAGCACACACAAATTCCTGGCATGAAGGAACACTTACACTCACACATACTAAACTACTCCATTACATAGGAAAGGTAGGAATGGGAGTTTTCTGGGTAAAACATACAAATACAATCACAAGACAGCTCTCTGAAACAGTTACTGATGCTCATCTATTTGTCTGCCTTATCTTTTCCTCAAAGGCATCCTGCATGTATTTTAAACAGCAACATGAGATATTTCTCTTGTACAGATAAGGATCTCTAATTCCAGGTTAAGGTGAAAAAAGTGAAATATATTCATATTGGATTAAAAAAAATCAGCATATAACTTAAATGCTGATACTTTGACTCTTTAAGTCTGAGTATGTTACCAACCATGTATTAGAATTTCACATATTCCAATAACCAAATTGTTTTATTATTTTTCTAGATCATATTCACCAGAATAACCACTTAGAATAAGCACAGGTTAAGAAGTATAACATACCTGTATTATTGCTTTTATAAACCAAAATAAAGCTACCTCACCAAACCCAACTCACACACTGTGTCCACTAAGGAACAAAACTCAGCTGTACCAACAGATACTCTTAGAATAAGTCACACATTCTTTGCCTTCCAAATTGTTATGGTCCAATCAAATAAATGGTCTTCAAGAAAATCAACACATAGTAATAGCAGTGAAAAATAATAATAGAAATTAGCATTCAGCTCTTTTTTTGTTGTCAATGGTACTTACACTAAAAAGGATCTAACTTGACTCCTACTTATTTTTGTAATACTAAACAAAAACATGTCAGATTTCCTTCAGTTTCATGTAATTCAAACTCTGGCTTTTGGAAACTCTATTGAAGAAGTTGTAATACAGAAGACAAAATTTAAGATGCAACACCCCTCAAATACTCTTATATACAATATATTCCAAATGGTATTTTTAGACTATTTTTAGTACAGTTAAACCTTTAATATTTGTTTTATGGGATGACAAAAACTATAAAAGCAATTCTATTCCAAAGAGAAATCAGGTTCCACCAGTATAAAATTTTATAGATTGAAGGACTTACCAGATTTCCTACTGTAAGTACAGTCTCAAACTGGTTAGTCATTGGATAATGTTCCATGGCCATAAATAATGTGTTTAAAACTATGCAAACAGTGACAGCCAGATCAACAAATGGATCCATTACAATAAATTCAACTATACTCTTCACTTTTAACCAGGGCTCACAACAATCCCAAATCAAGAAAGTATGGGCAAACTTATCCCAGCAAGGTGGACATTTTTGTCTGGATCCTTCAAGTTCTGAAGAAAAAGAGAAATTTACAGTGAACAAGTTTTGGAGAATGTGAAAGTAATTTTTTATCTGGTTTTTCAAGTTTTAAACTTTATACCTGGAACCACTAAGGACACTTGGAGGAACATCCTCAGATTTCCAGGAACTTAATTTATTGTTTCTGACACAAAAGCTTTTAGAAGACTTACAGAAAAACCTCAAGTGTTCTGAGCAAATACTTTAAAAACATGTCTATTTTTAATAACATATGATCTTGTTTAAAAAAACACAAAAAGCCATAAGAATTATGCTTAAGATTAGGGATCTTTTTTTCAATAAAGTTTTCAACTTCAAAGTCCTTTTAAATGTCTAAGTACTTATTTTCAGGAAAAAATAACATTAATTTTAGCCTTAAAAGGGTTTTGAAAATTATTCAAGCTTTTGTCATTATTTTCACTAGTAGTCATTCCACTGTTCAAAGCAATCCTTGGACAAATTTTCTTCTCCTTATTAACTAAAGCCTGGCCTGGAATTTTCTCTAATATCTTTATGGTATGGTTAGTGGCAAATGTATCACAAGGCATTTCTTCCAATAACTGCATTGCTAAGCATGAATAACAAGCATAAAACACATACATAGTACCCATTTTAATTACAATGAGTTTTCTACGTCAGCCTGCTTACCTGCTTCCTTTCTTTTTTCACTATGCGCATGCATTTTGTTTCCTGTTATTCAATTTGTATATTTGCAATGACTACATATTTTTTTTCTTCTCTATTTGTATTGTGGTATAATACTTTCAAGCAATCTAAGACTATGTCAAGAAAGTTCAAGTGTCTGCAGCTATAACATACCTTCCATTCTGTTTGTGATAACATCAGCTAGACTCATGGCCCTTTCCCTTAAATCAGGATCCTCCAGCAACTCCATTGGTATTTGATACGAACTTGTACGTCTGTTTTTTATTCCTATTTCTGTGGTAGTGCTCTAAAAAAAAAAAAAAGGTGTGTAAATTAAATTCAACTTTAGAAATAATAGAAATACTGTGGATTTTTTAAAAATTTCTATTTTCATTATATACATCCTAATACAACTAATACTTTTAAAACGTTAAGAAAAACATTTGGATACTTAGTTCCCATACTTGCACTGCATTATACTCAAATAACATTACTCCACTTTAGACACCAATAAATTTTAGAGGGGGCTACAGCCAAGAAAACAAAGAAAGACTTGCAGAACTTGTGTAAAAACAATTCCCAGTTCCATACTTGCTCTACCAATATTTCCATTCTAAACTAGTTCATTCACAAGACCCTCCTAACAAGGGAATAATGCTAGGAAGATTCTGCAGCAACTATTCCATAAAATAGTTTTAAAGATCAGTTTTGACCTCTGTACCCATTCAAAACTTATTTAAATTATATTTTCTAAATTCAATCATTATCAACTCTGATTTATTTTATGAATTTCAACTGAAGTAACAGCATAGGTCTGACTTCATTGATCCCAAAAATAAATACTTGTTTTTCATGACTTAATTTTAAAAAATGAAAGTTGTGTTCTAACTATAGTCTTTAGCACATCTCAGTTATGAAGAATTTTTGAATGCACAAGGATGGGTACACTTTTTTTCAGTCCATTAAATAAATGCATTAAAATAAACGTATAATAAACTGCAAGAAAATTATAACTGCAAGGCATCTGGCTGATAACTGCAAGGAAGCTGGCTCATGTACTTTCAGGTACTATGACACACAGAAATTGACCAAAAAAAATTTAGTAAAATAATATTTTTAGGAAAAAACATGCAGATGTCTCTGCTCCATTCCCAAAGCAGACTGAGGGAAAAGGAAAAACAGAGCAGAATTAAAATGTTTTGTTGGTTTGGGGTTTTTGGTTTTTTTTTTAATTATACCCTGATCCTAGGCAGTGAGCAACTCAGTCTTTGAAACCCAGGAGGAAAAAATGCTTTCAGGACTTTTAAGGTGTCAACATAATCTTTAAGACTATGCTATATTTGCACAATACCAAATGTATGAACAAATGCATATTACTGACTGCATATTTACTGCAGAATAATGCATATTACTGACTTTTCTTTACTAAGAAAAATACACTTAAAAGGAGACTAAAACCACAAAGAAAAAAAATTGAAATAATCTAATAATGTACAGGAAGCTTAGAGTTGGACATCCTATTTTGCACTCAAAAACGGATTTAGCAATGGAACATTACTAATCTGATTCATTAAGCAGATGTATGTACATCTTTTCTTTGCAGGTATGTAAAACTTACTGCTTTATTCTCTTTCACGCTTTAGCCTCTCACTTTTGACTAAATCACTTCAAACCCATTTCAACACAGTAAGATTCCAAAAGCATTCACAACTTCCCATCTATTTTCAAAGCAATAATTTTTGAAACATTGTCCATGCAATAAAGAAAGGACATGAAACCTGGAGTAATTTTAAACTTTCTTACATTGCCATCAGTCGATGGTTTATCTATTATCACCTCTGGCAGAAGTTGTCCAGTAGGAGACAACAGACCCGGTGGTCCATCCACCAAGGAAACCACTCCATTGCAATCCACAGTGCTGTGCATCTTCCCATTCACTGGGAAGACTGTCAGCCTTCTGGATGACCCACTGGCCTGGCTGATGTTGCTGCTGCGCCGCTCTGCGTGCCTGCGCGGCACAAACAGAGACCCTCTCCTGCTCGAGTTATCCTCAAACGTGCTGTGCTCATCGTCAGCAAACTCATTTTCTGAGCCTCTCTCTCGTCCGTCGCCTCTAAAACTGAACAGACTTGTTCTGCTACTAGGCCTGGGAGAAAACAGGGAGCCATGAACACTCAGCAAAGACTGCAAAGGAAACATAAAAAACAACCGTCTGAAGATTATAAGCATACAAAATTCATGTCTATGTACAAGAAAAACAATAATAATTTATATTCCCCTTGAATTTTTCAGTGTTATCTTTAATACACTGCCTCAGGCTGGTCTCAAAGATGCATTACAGATGAAAGTCAACTGAATGGGTAAATTTACAGTGTACCTAAAATAATGACTGCAGAGAAAAAAAAATAACCTATATAAGGCCACTGTTTTTTCATGCTCTAAAGAGAAAAACCAAGCTTTACATAAACTCTCAATGATCCACAAAGATCATGCATTATGTTAAAAGATACCAATACCTTTAGTCTTCTACATTCATACATTATACTTAATTACTCCTTTTATGAATTAAGAAGGCATTTCTATCTCAGATTAACTAGGAGAATGCAATACTGCTGTGCACGTTCAGGTCCTAAATAATAAAATGAGAGGCAACAAAACACTTTTTGAAGGTACACTTGAGAAAATAATACCAATTTACAGTTGGTATTTAAGAGAATGCTACATTATTTTTACTTTGTTGCCTTACATTGCAAAGTTGCAGTGAAGTTTGTTGTATATGACAAAAATCTCACAAATTCCAAAAATTACAATTGCATTACTCACAGTACCTGGTGGGATGATATAAATGGCTTCCCATAAGTTAGTCTGTTCCCATCCAAAGAAAAACGGAAACCTTTCTTTTTGATACTGCCATCTGATTCAGATTTTGGAAGCTTTTCATCCTTCATGTCATCCTCTTCTCCAGAGAGCTCTCTCTGCCTCCTTTTCTTCCTTCTATTTCTCCTTTCTTTGGCACTTTTTGAACTAAGCTTGGATGCATCTGAAGAACTATCTGAGGGTGCAGCATTCCCACTTTCACAGCTGTACTCAGTCATCTCTGCTGCAGCTGCTGCTATTGCCTGCCACAGCAATTATTTAACAAGATACTTTATAAATCACATCATTTTAAAAGAAAGATAATCTTATTCCTAAGATTTGTATCAAATTACTTCTAGCAAACAGTGTATTTGGATTTGTGCAAAGCTACAAATGAAATTCTGTAGTATGAATGGAATTTGAATGGAGTTCTACTTAGCACCCATGTCATGGAGTCAGCCCACATTGTCTACAGTCACAAAGTTCATTAGAAAATATTTGAAAATTATTAAATTTATTAATTATAGTGAATGCAACAGAAAACAAAAGAGCCAAACAGAGTCATACTTCTGCCTGTAATTATTTAGTAAACTAATCCTAGTTTTATTGTAAATTTTATTGTAATCCTAGCTTTTATTGTAAGTAGCTTCCTTAAGCTGCTTCCAGTCTTAGATTCACTAGTAGCAGCACAAGTAGCAAAAATGAATCAGAAATTTATAGATGAAAATATTCTACACTCTAATCAAGGGTTGAAAAGTATTGAAATTATTTCTAAGATGAGAATTTGGAAAATTATCATGACAGTTTACAAGCTACTACCCCAAGATAACAGAGATTCATTTAAAACTATTATTCTGATTTGGATGCTACTCTTTGTTCTCAGTTCAGAAATTGATTACCACTTTAGATATTATATATTTTAAAAACAATAAAGAGGCATAGAAAAAGCAGTCTACAGTATTTGCAAGTTATGTTAAAGAATGGATTTTTTTAATATGTAAATTTATTATTGGTTCTGTTTTAACAAATAGCAGGCAAAGGAACACACTAAGGCCCAGATTCTTGATAGAAAATACCTGAGCTTCTTCTTGCTGCTTCCGCAGTTGTTCAAGCTTCAGTTTAAAGTCTGCCTCCCTCTGCTCTGCTTCAACAAGAGTTGCTTGATTTTGCTCTTCATAGGCCATGGCAACCACAGCCAAGATCAAGTTAATCAAATAGAAGGAACCCAGAAAAATCACCACAACAAAAAATATCATGTATGATTTGCCAACAGCTCGTAGTGTCTATAGGAGGAGAAGAGAAATCCAGCTGGTGAAGAAATGTATCACTTCTGCAGTTCCCAAGCATTAATGACTTTGAAAAGTTCAAAACTTAGTTGGTTTTCCTTCTGTAGTAAAATCATACACGTTTTCTGAATTACAAAGTAATTGTAATTCAGAAACATAAATATAAAGGGAACATTCTTTTAGGTGAAAACCATGCCTAAGGATCATGCTGCTTTGGGACAAACCTCTTTCAATGCCTAATAATCTTGGGAAGTATGTGGGATCAGAGTTCTTAAGGTCAGTCACATATCACAGGTTGGATGCTTAGAATGCTTACCATGTATTAGCATGAGTTCTCTTTGAAACAAACAAATGATCTAAAAATGGCACAATTGGCCAGATAATGAGAAGATAGTATTTATTATAATTAACACATTTGCACACACCATATAATGAAAAGCTAGTGTAAGAATGTTAATTTGTATCAAGTCATGCATTCTAAGTTATAAAAATAGGACTAAGGGTACTGAAATTAAATTTCAGGTTTTGCTGTCATTAAGTCTTTTTAAACTCAATATTGACTATTTTGAAAATATCATGAGGCACAAAATGAAGTATACACTGCAAAAATTAAATTATGGACCAAAAAACCCTTCATGTGCCTCTTCAGAAATCATGTGAGATTCTGTATCAAGTGCCCACATCTGCTTACTTTTGCAACTGAATTTGCTTCCTTTGATAAATGTTAACGGCTAACAATAGCAATGGCATGTAATACAAATAAGAACGATTGATTTGGGCCCAGTAATACATTGACCACAATTTTAAAAATACACTCACCAACTGATAAAGATTTTCCCAATAGTCCTGTGTCATCAGTCGAAACAGTGACAAGAAAGCCCAACTGAATGTGTCAAAGCTAGTATATCCATAGTTGGGGTTTTTACCAGCTTTCACACAGATAAACTCTTCTGGGCATTTACTAGAAGAGGGAAACAAAACAAAACAAAAGAGGCAAAACAATCCATACACAAATTTCATATAACACTATTTAAAAAAAAATTATTGTTTCTTGAGCTTCTTATGAGGCTTACTCTGTGGATGGTGCTGCTATTTATGGCTTAAAACAATTCAAAGCTTAGTGAGGAAATTAAAAGTCTGTTCTTTAAAAAATAATCCAGAGAGTAAACAAGTGATGACAATATTTCCTTCTATTATCTTTCACAATTTTAAACAAAATAAAGTTTTTTATCAACAGTTTGATATTACCTCTGAAAATATCTCTTCAATGAAAATAATAAATGTACCTAACATAGATATTCCAATAGGTGGATACTTCCATGCAGGAAAAAGACAGCCAGCACACATATTTTATGCTTAACTTTGTCAGTGAGGCTGGCATACCAGATTTCTTGGCTTCTTCACATGAGCCTAATTAACAAATTCTACTAATTCGTCAAGAGCAAATAACCAGCACAAGGACACTTTTATCTCAATAAATTTTTCATATTGGTTTTGAGAGTAGGTGATGCAATCTTGATATCAAATGTAAGTACACTGTTTCAATTAGGACAGAAGAGCCTCTTGTCCCCAAAACCTCTATAGAAAAACACTGTGAAGATTTCTTTTCATGTACGTGTGCCTGTTTGATGTGCATTTATACACGTACACAAAATTATCTCATAGTTAGACACATGAGTTAAATGTTTACTAAAATAGTTTGAATATTTTAAAATTATTACCAACCAAAACCAAGGGATGGACTGATACTTCATAAGCATATAGAATGATATGATTTGGTTATTATATGATTGCTCTTTTAGGGTTGAGAAATGGCAGGAAACCCATGGCAAACAATATTCTTAAGTCCTTCATAACACAAGGTCTACCAGCTACATGGAATTTTCCAGTTACATATGAGCTTTTAAAACAAATTTCCAGCAAAGTGTTTTGTCATTTAACATTTTTATTCATTCAAGAGTCCAGCTGCTAGGAACCATGACCATATTATTATTAACCGTGACATTAGGTAACTAAATTATCTTTTTAAAGTTTAGATTGATATTTTTTACATGTTTAGACAGATAATATGTCATTTTCAGTGTACCTTACCCTGCATCTGAGCTATTGCCACAAAGCAGAAAATCCGTTGCTCCTTCTGGGCGGTAGAAATGACCTAAAGAAAAAATAGAAATAACATGTTTACAAATGAAAGGAGGTTGGGGTTTTGGGGTTTTTTTTGTGAGGATGAATCTGTGTTCAAGTCATCAGGTTTTGAATGTTCATAATCTCCCATTAGTGTTTTCGAAACAGTGGGTTTAAATACTGGCAGAATCATATAACTGCTTGGGTTGGAAGTGACCTCAAAGATCTGTTTCCAAAACACCTGCCAGGGGCAGGAATGCCACTTAATAGATCAGGGCCCCATGCAACCTGGCCTTGGACACTTCCAGGAATGGGGCATCCACAGCTTCTCTGGGCAACAAAATAAAAATACATTGCAAAAATAAAGTCCTAGAACAATGTCTTTTTTATACCCTAAAGATACAAAAAGAGCCTAAAAGAATTGGTTTTGTGAGGCCTTGAGAAGACCAGGGAGGGAGCAGGCAGGGAGGGAGATATGAGCAAAGATCTTTACTCTACCTGCAAGTATAACATGAAAGCTGTAATGAGGATGAAGCCTGACTCATCTCAGGAGCGTACTCCCGAAAGATAAGAGGCCACTAATCAAAGTTTGAGCATGGGAAATTCTGAAGTGATTTTCAAGAAAGTTTCTGTGAGACTGGTTGAATGCTGGCATATGCTGCCCAGAAGAAGCTGTGGTATCTCAATCCTTAGAGATGCTAAAAACTTGCCTGGAACAAGGGATTGAGCAGTCTGCTCTAACTGGACCTGCAGCTGAGCAGCAGTTGGTCTGGACTGTGGAGATCCTGTCCAACCCACATGATTCCATGACCCTAAAACTAACCTAAACCACCACATACATCTCTGAGTGCAGTTAAAGGAAAGAGCAATCACGTCAGCATGAGTTCGGGATGCAATATACACAAATTCCTATTCTTTGCCAGCCAATTTCACTGGGTTTTTTTAATCTTTAGCCGGCAGTATAAAACAGGCTAAAGAGAACATATTATCTTGTGATTGTGTGTTGGTTTACATACAAATTTTAGCAAATTACAAAAGTATTTCTTACTTTCATCATTAATGTACGCATCCCAGTTCAATTCTGTATCATTAAAGTATGGAACTACATGTGTTTCAAAGGCTGTTGAATTTTTTGACGGCCAGAACAGGCATTTATTCTTCAAGTTGCCCATGAACAGCTGCAGTCCTATCAGTGCAAATACACTCAGGCAAAACACAGTCAGGATCATCACATCCGAGAGCTTCTTCACAGACTGAATCAGGGCTCCTACAATTGTCTTCAGGCCTGCAAACAGAGGCAGATTTTTATTATAATGTTAAATATTTAACTAAGCTAAAATGCAATCTAACCAATCTAGTCTCCAAGACACTACTAAATACCATGCACAGCTTAAATAAAACAGTCTTAAAACATTTTCCAAAGGAAAAGCTACCGACAAGTTTCATCATTCCTGAAAAATAATTTGAAAATATGAATGGGAATGAATGGCATACATTCCAAAGCACCTCCTCTTCAAACCAAGAGCTTTGAATTCATGCTCTCTATACATGTACACTACATCTAAAGAAAACAGTTTACTTTATTTTCTTTTTGATGCCTCTTGCTCCAAACCTCTGCCAGTATTCTATTACAATACACATTTGGTTCTATAACAGCAAACAAAGAGACCACAATTTTATTTCAGTAGCAATTTTAATTTCTGCATTCTAATGCTTCATCTTCTCTTGGAGGTGGGGTTTGGTGAAGATCGGCATCACAAGATAATAATTACATCATGCAATCCCCATGCTACTCATTATTATCTTATTCCTCTGTCAGAAATTCAACTTTTACAAAACTCTAAAATTTTCAATCCCAAATGTCTTTCATAAATATGTATATGTAATATTCACATTAAAAAGACTTAATTTTGATCCTTAATGTGGGAGAGAAAATTTGAAATTATTAAATGGAGGAATATACAGGCTATGCAAATGAGTTCTTCATGCAATTGACTATTAAACTCTGAGGCTGACTGTTTTACAGAACTAGAAAATGAAATTAAATTGAAATTAAGACAAAATCCTGGATGTTTCTGTTAAAAACATGAGTTCAGCTTCTGTGCAGTTTCAGTCAGCCTCAGTGTTTAACCTCGCTCTCACCTGGAATGACTGATATTGTTTTCAAAACTCGGAGAACTCTGAATGTTCTCAACGCTGAGACATTGCCCAGGTCCACAAACTCTGTCACATATCTGTAGTGAGGGATTCCACACACAAACACAATGACAGCACACACAAAATTAAATAGAGGTGATGTAGAGTGTCTACTATTTTACACAGTTACTTCTTACCTGGAATTACAGAAATAGTTTTCAAAGCTCTCAATACTCTGAAAGTTCGAAGAGCTGAAAGATTGCCTAGGTTTACAAATTCTGTTATATACCTGTAGGATTAAATCACAGTTATTCAGAATTGAGGCAGAGCTTATACTACTTACCTGGACCTGAAATCCAGAAACCCTGGGGCTTTTTTTTTTTAAGGAATAAGTTAAAGACTTGCATTCATATTTTCACGTTTCAATTAAGTTTTCCCTAAGAAATTCACCCTTAAGATTTACTATTAACTGCAAATTTAAAATGAAACCTATAGACCTGCTTTTGTTTTTAAAATCCTATTTTAAATTGATTGTTAGTGGTATCCTCTGTACTGTGGATAGTCCACTAATTCTGCTACGTGCTACACTAGTGTAAAATATTCTAGTGGAAATACTTGAAGCACAATCCAGCCACAAGTAATTTAATATGAACTAATATAAGCCAACCAAACTATTACAGGTTCAAAAAGCTTGGTTATTTAACTTTAAAAAATATTATATACTTACGCAAAGGAAATGACAACAAAATCAAGCCAGTTCCAGGGGTCACGAAGGCACGTAAAATCATTTATACAGAAGCCTCTTGCAAAGACTTTTACTAGAAATTCAAAAGTATAAATTCCAGTGAAAGTGTACCTATGAGAAAACATGTAAGCAAAAGTTAGAGATTGTTGTGTTGTTCAGTGATACACTATGAGCATACAGGAAATTAACTCAAACCCAGTAATTAGTACATGCACAGAACACAAGTTATAAACTCACATAAAGTATGACTGGTTTTCCACCATTCTTTTGTGAGATAATAGGATTATACTTTTCCATGTTGTCAGAAAAATATTTTTGCAGTTTCTAGCACATAAGATTTTTTAATTTCAGCATTAATAATGATAACCATGAATAACATGGAAAAAAATTTTTGTTCAAATAACATTTGAGCATGGTTGCCACATCAGAAATAAAGTCCATGGGCAAGTAAAACCTAGTACTTGCTGAAGGTGCTTTACAGTTGACCATGTAGACTTAAGAATGATAAACAATAATCCTCAGCAGAGGTATTTTCTTTAAAGAGTGGGTGTGTCCCATAATTAGATTTTGCTACACAAAATGAAGGTGTTTCGGAGGGGCTATGGAAAGCATTTTCCACACTGAAAAGCAGTAGTTTTGGGTGGAATGACCGATTTATTTTTTTCTTTTTTTAATGAAAAAGAACAGCTCAGGAAGGAGAATGCATGAAAACACTGCTTGTACGAACGTTCTGAGGAAATGTATTTATCAGCATTTTGTTCAGAGAAAAAGGTTAACAATGTCACAGCTTCCTTCCTTTGCAGAGCTTGCAGGACTGTGCTGCTTTGGGATGAACAAACTCCAAGCAGGAAAAAGTGGATACTGGTATTACACAAGTAAGTGAAACTGCATGGTCTAGCTCTTAATTTGCTTTTCATTTTTAAAGCATTTTAAAAATTATTAGCCTTTTTAAGTATACTTACTCTACATATTTTGCCCATTCTGGAAGATTTCTCCATGTCATTAATACACAATTTGCCAAAATAGTGAGCATAATGACCTTGTTGAACAATGTTGACTGTAGTTAAGGAACATACCCCTTTTAAAAGCCAAATTTGCGTAACACAACATACAAGGAATTGACCAGGACATAGAATATTGACAACATATATAATACAAATCAGTTTACTATCACCAGCAATGTCATAAATAATGCAAAGACATTTCACAAGAATGATGGGAATACACCTATCACAGAATCATTTAGGTTGGAAAAGACTGCTGAGGCATTCAACTCTGTGGTGAGAGTTCAACTTCTCAAATTCAATTCAAATTCAACTTCTGACCCTTGACTTGTCAACTAGACCATACATGCCACATCCAGTCACTTCCTGAACACCTCCAGGGATACTGAGTCTACCACTTCCCTTGGAAGTCAATTCCAATGCTTGACAACCTCTTTTGTGAAGAAATTCCTCCTGATGTCTAACATGGACTTCCCCTGGTGCAGCTTGAGGCCAGTTCCTCTTGTCCTGTCACTGGTTACCCGGGAGAAGAGCCTGCCCCCCACTTGGCAACACCCTCCTTCCAGCGAGTTGTAGACAGCAGTAAGGTCCCTCTGACCCTCCTCTTCTCCAGGCTAAACACTCCCAGCTCCCTCAGCAGCTCCTCCTAGGACTCACACCCTTCACCAGCTTTGCTCCCTTCTCTGGACCTATTCCAGCACCTCCATGTCCTTTCTGAATTGAGGTGCCCAGAACTGGACACAGCACCCAAGGTGTGACCTCACCAGTGCCGAGTACAGGGGGACAGTCATTGTCCCAGCCTTGCTGGCCACACTATTCCTGACACAGGCCAGGATTGCCCCTGGCTTTCTTGGCCACCTGGGCATGCACTGGCTCATGTTCAGCTGCTGTTGACCAGCACCCCAAGCCCTTTCCCACTGGGCAACTTTCCAGCCACTCTGCCCCCAGCCTGTAGCACTGCATGAGTCAATTTGAAGTCAATTTGTAGGATCCAGCACTTGGTCATGTTGAACCTCATGCTCTTGGTCTGGCCCATCCATCCAGCCTGTCCAGGTCCCTCCACTTTTCCTGCCCTCCAGCAGATCAACATTCCCACACAACTTGGTGATATCCACAGACTTACCAAGGGTACACTCGCCCCCGTCATCCAGATCATCCATAAAGATTTTAGACAGGGTTGGGTTCAATACTGCATCTTAGGGAACTCTACTAATGACTTCTCATCTGGATTTAATCAGCAGGTTAAGTGACTAATCTTAGCTCAGATTGATTTTGAAAGAATCATTTTTTTTGGCAGGAATACATTCAAACACTAAATCAAAACTCTTAGTATTAACATTAGTAATATTAATCAGTAACCATTTTTAACAAACCACTTGAAAAGGATATGAATGAACCAAAATCTTAATAGCTAGTCTTCTAGTGATATTGAAAGGAGATAAAAGGTACAAGGCAGGTGTGGCACTGAACCTGTGGATTGTCTTCGCTTTATCCAGTACTATAAATGTCTTTAAAAAACAGACAAAAAGGGCATGAGGGTAGTGGGGTTAGGAAATTAAGGATTTTAGAAACCTTGTCATAGTACAGGCTGCTTACACACATCTAAGTAGCTAAATTTATTTTCAGTAGAATTACAGAAGGAAATCACAGATTCTAAATTTTCATATGAGCAAAGAAAATGCTACGCCACACATTCTTTGTCTCTGTGCTCTTAAAATCTGCATTTCAGATTTTCTAGTATTAAGTAATTACATTAAAACTAGAATTAAAAATATGACTTTTTAAATTTAAAGAAGCTCTTTTACCTGCATTTCAGAACAAAATTGGCAATGCAAAACAAAGCACCTAAGTAACCATTTTTGAGACCTCACAAAGAACTATTTAAACATTCCAGCATGTTAAAACTGCTTTTGGGGGAGACATCCTTGACTTTTAAAATCCTTGGCTTTATTGCTTGTGCAACCGCTACTACCATAAATGTAATAATTTTTTATTTTAAATAGGAGACACAATGAAATGTTCATCTAATGAAATCTTAATTCAATCTACATTTAATGATTATTCTCCCAAAATCTATAATCTGGAAATAAGCAGGTTATAACACTGAATATTTCTGTTTTCCAATGACATTTAACTATAAAAGAAATAGGCCATTTGTCAATAGTGTTTGTGAAGTTAAGAGAACAAAAACTAAAACAACTAAAACATCTGCATGATTATTAGTCTTCAACATTTTATACTAGAAAAAAACTGCTTTAATTAGGTTGTTTTTACTGATATAATACAGCTCTTTTGTTAAATTCCTATCTTGCAAGACACTATTTTGTTGATTATTGAGTACTTAATTTCAAAAACCTGTTCTATGGTTTTAATTCAACAAGTCTTTTATTTAGTACACAATAAAATAGCCACTTGCTGCTTATTTTTTACTGCTTTTTTAATGTAAACTCAGTTT
The DNA here is from genome assembly GCF_028018845.1 of Melospiza georgiana. Lineage (NCBI taxonomy): Eukaryota > Metazoa > Chordata > Aves > Passeriformes > Passerellidae > Melospiza > Melospiza georgiana. The sequence goes on along the minus strand of NC_080436.1, from coordinate 22,412,831 downwards.
TGTATTCCTTCTTGACATCATTTCACTTCACATGCATATATAAAAATAACTTTCCTTCATCTGCACTTGCCAAAGTAAACACCTTGCTCTTTTCTTCCTTTTTATCAGTATATCTATAAATGAAACTGAATCAGTATATATCAATTTAGATTTTGTCATTGCCTGTAACACAGACCCAATACTGAAACACAAAAACTGGTTTAGTCTTTAAATTTTTTTTTTATTTTGTAAAACAAATATTTTTATGATATTTTCAGGTATGTTTGACAGTGATTGTTCTGTCATAAGACTGAGTGAGGATTTTGTCTAAACATGTCTGTAATAAACTAAATCTCAGGCATCATGTTTCTTACAAAAATCCAGAGAGCAACCAGAGAGATGGAAAGTTTTCAAATGGTTCAGCATTAAATCAGATCTGCAGAGATTACAGGACATTTAATATAAAATCCATTAACTAAAATACCATAATATGAGACATTAAAAGAAAAGTGTCCTTTCTTTTCTCTTTTTAAAAAGCACAATTTTACCAAGAGTTACAGTTGTCTTTATAGAGAAATCAAAATCACTAACATAATAGCACCTACTGCATAATACTTCCAAACCAGTGCCTCTGACCAACTCCCAAGCAGAGCATTTATCAGGTTATAGTAAAACAGGAGTATCTAATTACATTCTTAGTACAAAACACTTACTTTTTTATTGATGTAATATGGGTCCAGGTCCTCCAGGGGTTCACACACCATTCCTGGAGGAATATCACCATAAATAAATGGCAGTGTCTTTCCTGCCTCTAAGTCATTATTTGGCTCTAGGTGATCTGCTTCATGACCAGCATCATCTGCAGGCTCCTCTTGGTGGCAATGAAATTTTTCATCAGCAATACGTTTTTCAATGGCTGCAAGAGATTCTTCAGTGAAATAGAAGAAGCTGTCAGGGCCTGGTGGTACCAGCATTGCCTGCGCCATCTTCTCATTCTGCAAGTTTTAAATGCTTTTAGGCTCTTGTGTAAGAAGATCCTAGGAGGACATGTAGGAGAAGGAAAGAAGAAACAGCAGGTCACACCACCAACAAAATCCCCAAATATAAGCTTTAGGCATAGTCAGAATCTGCCTCTTTTCTCTTTATAAAGCCCTGTAGCAAAAAATATTTCAAATAACAGTCAGATATTTAATAGAAAAGTAGCTACCCATGGCAAAGAGATAGAAGTTAAATTCTATCTTAAATTAAGTTAAAGATCAAATTCTCTTACAGTTTGTCAACTCAGGGTAATACCTCACAACAAAAGAAGAAAAAATCTAACTTTTCCTGGCCTAACATTAAGTTACATTATTGTGAAAAAGTAAAAAGTGTTTCAGCACAGCTAATTATTGCAATGGTCACAACCTCTACCATACAGATGTCTGCATTTTTGGCACACCATCTTAAAAAATCTTTCATTTATATTACAAAAGTAGAAAGAAAAAACATGCTATTTTTATTACTGTCAATTTCTTATGGCAACATTGCTCCATCTGGTGGCTTATACTATGACTGCCAAACAAATGTTTATATTTTATTATCAGGTACTACACAAACACATTCTATCTATAAAGCCATATTCACAGGCAGAAAGCAACTGGCCTGAAATTCAGTCTTTCCCTTTTAGGCTTTCTGATTCATATCTACCTGATTTTCAATTGTAGCTTTGATAGTGCTATCCCTCTGTAATTAAGGAAGTTATGATGGATGAAGTGTTTTAGATTTATATAAAAAGCACAGCACAATCAAAAGTAAAGTACTCTCTTTGAGACCAAGGTTATTTTCAAAATACTTAAAAATAAGAAATTCATTAAATTCATTAATTGATAATTTCTTTCTAGGTTATATTTTCCACAGTGAGTATACAGTTAGCACCTAAGGGTGCTAACAACTTCAGAATAAACCAATTTTTTTGAACGGACACAAGATGGAGTCCAGTCCCACTTGCTGACAGCCATTAAGTGTTGTGGCCTTTGTCAACACAACATTGTGATGAGTTGACCTTGGCTGGCTGCTGTCCCACTCACGTTCCACAAAACGAACTGCACAGGGGAGAATGTCATGAAAGAGCCCAGGTTTTATTAAAATAAAGACAAGCAGATCATTTACAAATTACTGTCATGGGCAAAATAGACTCACTTTAGGAAAAATAACTTACTGTCAATTAAAACAGAATTGGAAGATAAAAAACATAAATCCTAGAAGAATTTCCCCTCTGCCTCTTTGCTCCAGGCTCAACTTCACTGTTCACACTCAATTCCTACACCTCCACCCCCAACAAGAGGCATGGGGAGGGTGGGGAATGGGGCTGGCATCAGATCATTGCTGTTCTTTGCCACTCCTTCCTCCTGTTTTTCCCTTGCTCCAGCATGTGTTCCTCACACAGGCTGTGAAGCTCTGGGATAAGGTTGCTCCTGCGTGGCCTTTGCAGTGTCGCTCCCTGAAGGAACATTCACTTTCTCCAGGCTGGAGTCCCCCAGGGCTGCAGGCTGGGTATCTGCTCTGGCACTCCCCTCCCCTATGGACTGCAGGGAAACCCCTGCTCCAGCATGGCCTGTCCCACAGCTTCCAGGGAGCTTCTGCAACCTGCAGCCCTCCTTGCACTCCTGTTCCCCTGGCCCTGGAGCTGTTTCTCACAGCCTCTCACAGAGTGCTCCTCACACTGACCTGCGACATTTTGCTCTTTTCCAGGTGTGTTTTCCCATCCTGCCTGAGCTGGGCACAGGGTAGCCCTGGGCTCTCCACTCAGGGCCTGCCTGGCAGCCCTGAAACACCACGGCCACTGCTCAGAGTCACCACAGGCCTCAGTGTCAAAAACACAGGCCTCAGTGTCAAAAACTTAAAGCAGATTGAGGTGATGGCAAATGCCATAGGTTCCTGCCACCACAAAAGCCACAGAGTGAGCCAGTTCTCCTGACCCCAGTGTGTGCAGGGAAGATGCACTGAGAAGGAAAAATACTGATGGAAAATACTGATGGCCGACTTTTTCAGGAAGTGTAACAGCTCCAAAGTCAAATAACCCATGACACAGCAAATCCCAGATAGCTGCCTCTTCTATGCCAACTTCTAGGTCAACTTAATGTTAGTTGAGGAAATTCTCTATTTCTAACAATTTTACAGCAGGAATTACATTGCCATGGGCAGACAGACAACCCATGATGCAAGCCATCTCCTCTTCAAAATTAGTCAGTTGAGGTTATGGACAGGCTTCAAATCCCTGCTTTTTCAGCTGAGCCACAACAGGTTCCAAGGCTTTGGCACATACCACAATAGACACAAAAAGAGTGGGGGGGCTCTTTATACTGACTACTAAAGAGGTGAGAAATTTCCTTATAAATAGTTATAGAAATCAGACATTTTTCATGTCACCTGCTAAGCACTTTAAGAAAACACAGACAGTTTTTTACTCTGGAAAAGAAAGCCTGAGAATGCCAAGTCTTTCCTTATCTATTTAAAAATGCCTCATCTCATCTGTTCCATCTTAAAGCAATTCACCATTTTCAAATGCAGGATTTGATTGCTGTTTAGCCTTTTGGGGCAAATCGTTCTCAAATCCATAGCACCAGTGAATCTGAAGATCTGACCAGTCCTACTTGGACTGAGAACCAGCTGTGTCTCAAAAGGTACTTTTCCTTCAGAAGCTGAATAACAGATGTGGCTCTAAACCTTCACCAGCAAAAAGGGAGAGAGATCTGTCTTCCAAAGAAGAACACCAGGATCTCTTTCCTTCAGCTTCATTTTCACCTAAGAACTAAGGTAACACAAATATTACTTGGTACCTTTAGGTCATTTATTTAGCTTATAACTCTGGGTTTGTTTTTTGTTTTATAAAATGGAGAGGTAGGTATTATCTGCTTCTTCATTTGTAAGCTGAAAATTCAGGAAAATAATTTCATTAGTGCAAGTAGCTGAGTCTATATAATTTTTTTTTGAAGTCAAGGAAAGTTCCTACTAGTAGGGGCTTCCTCCTACAACAAGGTGGTAGCAGTATTAATTCCTAAAAAAAAAGTCTGTAACATATAGGAATTAATTTTTTTATACCAGTACTACATGTATTGTAACAGATTCTGAGAACAGCACTTGTAATAAAATTTGTATTTCATGAATGATGCAAAGAGTAAATGCCATTGTAAGTAGTCCACACACAGTTATTATCTAAAATGGTTAGATGGTTGCACAAAGTCTTTTAGAGGCTGAAGACACAAAAAAGCAAGATCTACAGCTATTAGACCAACTTCTACCTTATAAACAAATAGAACAGGAGCTTTACAAATGGTGCTGCCCTGTCACAGGAATGGTGCTCTTTACAGGCTGAATAAAATACAAGCTTTTCAGCACAGCTACACACCACTGACCAGTCTACTATGCCTATGAACAAGCAGGAGTACACTTGGCAGTCTAAGAAATACTTAGGCAACTTTGTGTTTCAATGATTATCTTCAGAAGCAAGCATGTCAACAACCAAAACCAACCAACAAAACAAAAGAAAACAAAACAAAACAAAAAAAGGAGACACTGGATGAGAGTGTAAATATATAATGTAACATTCAGCTAGTCTTTTAGAGGATGTTTAGATGGATAAAGACTCTACAAAACTTGAAAAACAGTCTTCTAGTCCATGTTAGGAATATAGACTTGGAAAGTGATGAATGTGATGCCCACAGAAACTACTCAAATCAAACATGTACTTGAAAATGTCACTAACTGTTCTGTCTATGCATTTTGTCTAAATTTACTCTTTAAAGGTTTATAAAGCATAAAACTAAAAGTTCATGACTGCTCATTTTAGCAAATACCACTACAGCCTTATGGCAGTTTGACTGCAGTGGTTATCAGAATGAAAGCCAGCCCTTCCACTAGCATGTTCATATTCTGCTGGTTTATGCAGCAAGGCTGAAGTGGGACCCTCAGGGCTGAGATGAACTCCAGCATTTCTCTCTAGAGACACCACAGCCAATGTTTGCAGCACAGTTCCCAATGTTAACACAAAAAAAAAAAAAAGTTATTTTCCACTATATGACAATCTCTTCTGTGAATACCTCATTCTAGCAGTCTAATCACAGCCCATGCTTGGAAAAAACCCCACACCTATTAAATACTTCCTGAGTTTCAGTTCAGTGACAATTTACTTTTCATGGCTTTTTTAAAGTACTGCAAATATATAAATGTTGTAGCACTGTGGAAGAAAGTGATTCTGCTTATACTGTTATCTCATGAAGAGAAAGAAAGAAATGGAATGAAAAAGAAAAAAAAATGATAAAGCAGGATGGATTGGTTCAATGACTTAAATGTGTCTCTTTCCTGCAATTTTGACTTTGTATTTGTATTAAAAACTAAGGTAATAACCATCAAATCAGAAAACCATATTTAATGTGAATCCTGAAGAAACTGTTACCCTTCCATCCAAAAATCCCACAAAGGTCCTTCTGAAAGCCTTCTGAAAAATCAACATCAGTAAAAACAAACCCAACACATAAATCCCCATTTTCTCAGCTTACTGTTAAAAAACAGGCTTCTAATCTTTCATGGCTACATTGTGCATGTGAGGCTGATTGGAGACTGTCCATCAAGCAGGACAGAAAATTCAAACTACAAATGAAAGATTACAGGAAACTGCTACAAACCACAGACTCTGTAGCAGCATGGTACTAGGAGGAAACTCCTGGGGCAGGAATGAGCCAGTTAGCAACCTGATACTAATGTTATCATAAATATATTCTTATGGAACATGGCTGAGTGAGCAAGAATAATTTTTAAAATATCTTTTAGAAAATATTCTTCATACATTTACAAAGAAAAGCCATCAGGGTCATTTATATCAAGTCAGAAGTTTTAAGCTTGTGTCCAGGATATGAAAAAAAGCACAAATTTATAGTTTTTATTGTTTCCATATATATATAAAAATTAAAATATTAAAATATATTTATTACTATATATTACTTTTGATATTTGCAAAAATAATGGTCAAGCTTAACACCTAACCAGCCAGCAACAAGCCCTCAATACTTACAAAATGTGTTTCCCTAACGCAGCATTTTTATCTTAACATTCTTCAAATGTAGAAATAGGACATCTGCTCTTCCTACTATATATTCTACAACATAATGACCAATTTTTTCAGTATTGTTTCCAATGTTCTCTCTGCTATGGTACATTTCATAGTGTTATTTGAGTTACTTGAATCAAGCTTTCAGTGTACTAAAGAAGCCATACTACTGAAATTACTACGCCTCAAAAAACATCTTAGCCTCACATATATTGAAATTTCATTAAAAATAAGGCAGCCAGGTAAAGATGTTCAGTGAACTTCATTTAGGCCAGTGATCAAATCTGACGAGTCATAAACAAATTTACAGATTTTTTTTTTCACTATGCTCTTTTTTGTGCATTTCTGTATATTAAAAAAAAGTGGTTTTTTCCATGGACATTTAATTCTACTATATAAATTAAGACTTACTCTATTAACTAATATAATGTCATTGAGCAGTGATGCAGCCTTCAATTTCTACAGAAAATAAGCTGGGTTCATTACTGCTATGTCAATTGCACAATTGTGTGAAATTCACAATCTGTGCCTGCAAAACAAGCAGGAGACTGTAAAACAAATCCAGAAAATTCTTAGGACAGGGGTTTAATCTAGAAAGCATCTGCTCCTAAACATCAATAAGAACTAAAAGGTTTCTGAATTATTTATTGCTTTGAGACTGAATAGATTAGACCTATGCTATATTTCACCCCTGGTACTTCTCAACAAAAGATTGTGCTAATGCAATAGCACTAAGTGGGACAGCTGATTTTTAAGGAAAATTTTTACCATGTCATTCTTTTGTCTGTAAGTCACTTCATTCGCTATACCTTGTCCATGAAAATAATTTTAAAACCGAAGTAAATGCTTATGGAGGACAAAATTAATTTCTGTTCAGTTTAATGGATTCTACTCCTTATATGAAAATTGCCTTACATGACCTCTAATTCTTCCAAAGGTATTCTAAACTAGATATTTTCAATTCAATAGCCTCTGATGTCAATTTATGAACTTATGGTAATACACAGAAGACATCAAAAATATTAATATTGCAGGAATGAAAAATGCTTAAAAGATACAGGATGCTACAGCTGACCTTCAAAAATAAGAATTCTCTAATATAAGCCCATTTTCAGAATCTGCAGCCACTTAGAGGCAGATCTAAAGTTTGTCTTTCCTTTATGTCAGAAAATGCATTAATTTGGTGCAGATCTAGGAAATTCAGTCCTCACAAACAAGTAATTCAATCCCCACGTATCAAGCGGCCACTTTGGAACAGAGCCAATACACAGCAAATAAAAAACCATAAGAGATTTTACTACTGGCAAGGCATGGAAGAACTGTGAAAAACATGCTACATTGCCACAAATGTGATATGCACATACGATGATGTTTCTGTTATTTGCATGACTACTTGGACATTTTTCCAGGCCAGAGGAACACTGCTCAAAACATCAAGACCCTGCTTCTAGTTAGGTCCAAATAAGTCATGTAGCCAACTCTCTGCATAATAAGCCTAATTTAAAGCTTCCTCAGCCTGTTAACTCCTCTTACAATCCAAAGACAAGTTTATATCAGATTTGCCCCCACACTAAGGCTGTTATTCACTTCAATAGCCTATCAGTGCTTCTTGCTTTGATGTATTTATAATAAAAAATCTTCTCAGAATTATCATTTGGTGACATCAGTTCAGTAAACCTACTGATGTCAAGTCTTCTCCCTCAAATTTTTGAATACTTTTTTTTTCCCTTTTGGCAAATAGGAGAACACAGGAAAAAAGAATGTGGGGGGGATGAGGGGCAGGGGGAGGTAGAAAGCAACTCTCCCACCAAAGTAAACACACAGAATGGGAAAACTGGCTGCAGAATGTAAAAGAGATAAAGCAAGGAGTACAGCCAGACCTCTTTCCATTCCTCTTCCTGGCCAGACAGGCTCCCTATATCTCATTTAATGGCCTCATTAGCGTAATCTGAGTCTACTTTCTGTGCTGGTCTGATTTCCTAGAAAGACTCAGCTACTGTTCTGCAAATGGATACAGGCTGGGATGATTGGTAAAACCTGGCTCAGTTTATAGCAATGTGGGGGCAAAATTCCCACATCCATTCTAGGGCTTCCTGCAAACACACCAAAAGGGGAAAATGGGCATCAGCATACATCAACACAGAGATTTATGGTAGGATGTTCTTGAAAAGGTTCACCTGTTAGGTTCAAAAAGGATTTTGCTCCTTCCAGTATATGACTGAATTTTTGTATGTATCAGAAAAAAAATGTTTACTAATGACATCCATTAAAAAAGCCACAGAAGCAGAATAAGCCTGTAAAACTGAAATGAGAGTTCAATACCAATTACTCTGTTTAGTTCAACAGCCTGAAACACAATGCTCTATTAGTACAAGAGAATTTCAGGCTGTCAGCCTGACTGACAAAGTTCACCATCTGCTTCCCAATGAACATGAGAGCATGAGAAGGAAAGCAAGAATATGCTAGAATACTTGACACCATGATGGCATTCAAAAGTGCATTTGTTCATTTTTTGGTTGATTTGGTTTTTGTTTTAGTGGAGATTCAATTATTTATAAAGAAAAGCTTTTTTAGTGCAGATTGCCATGTGCTCTGGGATGACTCTCCTTGAGCAGGGAGGTTGGACATGATGACCCACTGTGGTCCCTTCCAACCTGATCTATTCTGTCATTCTGTAATGGGGTGCAGTATTAACAATGGCATTAGCATCACTCCAAAATATCTCATTCCTGTGGACAGAACTTTTAAATGGAAGGCTTTGTCACGGAAGGAAGCTTCTCTTACACGTCTGCTTTGGTCCTTACCTCCTGTGACTTGTGTTCCATAGAATGTTACTGGTTAGTACCTTGTTACTTGTCCTCTACATATTCTGTCCTAACTAATTCAATTTATATGGCAGATTAATACTAAAAACTCAAATTATTCAAACTTCCCTTAATATTAAAATTTCACTTACTGTACATTACCATGAGTTTACAAAAACCACTGTTTTTTATAAATATGAAAACTAATGTAAGAGCATGTCTTCTCTTGCACACAGTAGCTGTGGAATAGCCACAGAATAACCATCAAGCAAAGGTGCCAGGAGGGTATAGACAAATCAAAGTGTTTTGGAGCGCCAAAGAAACTCCTCTAGCTGAAGCAGAAAATATATACACAAAATATGTACATGTTAATAGCGCTGTAGGAAATTGCAGAACACGCTAAAATTACAAATAGCACAGCACTTAGAGTGGACATAACAGAATTAGGGGAAGCACTGATAGCCTTTTTCCTCATGCCAAGTTCATCCCAAAAAAACCCCAAACAAACCAGGCACCCTCATCACCATCATCCTCATTTTAAGCCAAGTGTTAACCAAACTAAATCCACAACTATGCCAGGGGCTGAACTAAAGAGCTAGAAATAATTTCCTTTGGTTTTTCCTGTTTTTCCTTCATGTTCTAACAATCAGAACTAGTTTAATACAGAATTGCTTCCTATCACAAGTGAAAGACAAATGGAAAAGAGATTCTGAAAGAAACTGGAGAACAGATTACTTGAATTTAAAGTGTTAGAAAGTATCAAGGTGAAACTAGTTTGATAAGCACAGGCCTCTTTCACAAACAAATAAGCCCTGGATTTATTACACTGTCTGTTCTGCTCAGTTGTGTTCAGGGATGTAATTATTTTTAAAAGGAATTTTTTTCTTATGAGCACTGATTTTTTCCTATAAATAATGGTAATTCTCTTAGTCTTTATCAGTCATTTTCAGACATTCATGTGATCATAAGCCAGAACAAAGGAACTTCAAGGCAAATTTGGCAGTGGTTTTCTCTGGGGCTTGAATCCAAAAGTCTTAACATTTTCTGAAGTATTTGTCCTCCTTCATTCCCTTTTATTCTTGGCTTTATATTGTGAGACAGGTCTGCATTCAAATGTATCTGACATTACATCCAGTTGGCAAGAATTCAACAGGAGGCTCTCATACAAAACCCTCACCACTGAGACTAAAGGACAGCTGGAAACACATCTCATGTTTTCATTTACTTCCCATATTTACTTGCTTTTGAAAATTACTCCTTTTCTATATTGTGTAAACAAAAATTATGGACAAGAAAATGAACTGGATTAGATTAAGCTATTATTAAAAAAAAAAACAAAATCAAGTTATTACTACTCTTGTGCCTGCAGAGGAAATGATGAATAAATAAACAGATATGACAGTATGCTCCAAAAGAAAACAAAACCTGCTGAAAGAAAAAAGGGAAGAAAATTCTGAAATATTAATCTAATTTCATACTTGTTTTTTTTCCCACTGAACATGTTTTACCCTTTTTCCCCCACTGAACCTGTTCTACCTTCTGCATTTAAATTTAGATTTTCAAAATTAAGACTGCACTGGCTGATACCAACTGCCTGCTGAAAAATGAACAAGAGACAGCAGTAAAACACTGTATCACATTGGATTATTGAAAAATACTGAAATATTGACATTTATTAATGAAGTATTACCATTAATAGTACTAGAATCTAGCCAGGGAAATACATTTTACAACCAATTCACCTGATTGAAAATCCATTTTAAAGGATTTCACTGCTTGTACAACGAGAAGTAACATTCAGCAATTAAGTATAAAAGATTCCTGAAGATCAGAAAGAAAAGATAGACTTCTATGACCTTTTTCATTATAATCTTTAGACAAAGAAAAATGCAGTGTTCTGGTTCAATCTCCTCTTCTGGTCACTAACAACATACTGAACAATTGAAAAAAAATTCTTTTTCACCTCAGGTTAGAATGCCAGATATCCATATTTTCCTGAAGCATGCTTAAAAACTCAGTGATTAAATATAAGGAGACAAAGTTGGTAGTTTTATTGCCCTAGGTTTTGTAAATTGTGAAATATTCAAATTGCTTGCAGTCATTTTATTAGCAGCATACCTATATTAAAAAAATCTGCCAAGTTCACACTACCTTATCAAGGCGTGCCACTTAGTAAAAGAAAAAGAACTGCATAGAAAAGTGTCTGCCAGTAATAATTATTCTGAAGTCACAGAACCATCTACTGGCTTGGAATCACCTGCCTTGAACTCAGTGATTCATAACCCTTCTGAACAAACCCACCTGGACCCTGGGGGTGGTTCAGCACATCAGGCTGGACAGGGCTCTGAGCAGCCTGATGGGCTGGAGGATGTCCCTGCGTGCCCCAGATGACAGGCCTGTCCCTGTCCCCAGCACAGAGAGCTAAAAACCCTTCTGACCAGCAAAGGCCCCACCTGCCACCATGAAAGCACTTGCTGAGAGTCTCGCTTTTGTTACTACTGCAAGATCAGCACAGGCAACATCCAAAGATGGCCTGACAGTTTTCAGTGTTTGTTCATCATAAAATCTAGAGGCATTAGGAATCCTTTCAGAAATTACACTTGATAATCATTTACTTTGCACAAAAAAGCACCAGATGAATATCTGGTGGCATCTACAGGCAGATGTTTGAAAATTTACCTACAGCAACAGTGACTAGAAGTAGTCATGAGCTTATAGGGGACAGAGTGTAAGAGCACTCCCTCCCTCACTAGCCCCAAAAACCCATAAAACCCAACCAAAACTAACTCTAATCTTGTTCCTCTCTGTAGGCACACAACTTTTCTTAATACATGTGCCATAGCAACAAGGGAATCTTCACCTGGACTGCAGTGATTATTTATTTTGTTGTTGTGCAATATAAAACAGAATTGCAAGGCATTCACAGAAAACAGTCATTAAAAGAGCAGGATCTAAAGTGCAGCAGTTCGTTTTAAAAAAGTAATTTTCTTATTTTTTTTTTTACATAATATGCTGCCATTTTCTATTTCAGACAAATGGAAAACAGCTGTTTCAGTCCAGACCACCAGAGCCACTGTACTTTGTCAGCACTGTGGAATGACATTCAGCTTCAAAACCTTCTCTTTCTTCCTTCCCAATCATAGAGTAGGAATCAATAATTTAATCAAGTATTCATCAGGAGAGGGGAATATCCTATTAGTCAGTGCCTGCATTCCTTCCCCCTCACTTCTCTGCATCACTTAGATTTCCAGAAGAGTACATAAGTCTTTTTAGCTTAGCCAAAACCAAAGCTCCATGAGTTTAAGAAAAAAAAGCAAACTCATGTACAACTTTCTAAAGCTAGAAGTGAATACATACCCATTATAAACATAAGGTTAAAACTTTTTAAAAAGAGCCAGAAAATTCACAATGTGAAAGAAACTGAGGAAAGGCATTAAAATACCATTTTTGGAAAAACAGTTACTAGAGACTTTTTCAATTAAACACCCATCTCCATCTAAAAGATTCCAGCAAGCACACATCACCGTCACCATGATGCAAAAACCATGAAAAAGGATTTTGTGGCTAGTTGATTTGCTGGTAAACACATTTACATCTCTTAAATTACTTGCAAAGTACTAAGCTACTGTCACTTGACACATTTGTCCAAAGATAGAAGGAACATCGTCCTCAATCTGCCTGAGAACAGATTTTTAACAGAAAAACTTGAAGATCATCCTTTTTTATTATTTTCTGAAGGCTGTAATTTTTTTCTTTTTCATCATTCATGAAGTAGTATCTTCACTACAAAGGAGAGAACTCTGATTGAATTTAGTGAAAGGACAAAGATATAACAAGATAAGAAAATAAAATATGCCTCCAGTGACCAGATGGAAGGAGAATGAAGGAAAGACAAAATAGGTGATCATGGCTATTAGGTGGTTGAGACAAAAGGCCTCTTCTTTCATTCAATTTATTTAATCTAATTAAAAAGATAGTCTTTAGTAGGTCACAGAAGCCTCTATATAATATTGTCAAATATTATCTCTACATTTTAAACATTTTAAACCTCTTCTTGCCTATGACAGTCTTTGTCTAACAAAAAGAACTGGTAATTGATATATCACTTGAAAGAGATAAGATTTAAATCCTTAAGATCATAAAAGAAAATTATAATAAAAATTCTTATTGGTTTTATTTCCTTATAAATTCTTTAAAATCATGCAAGACATCACTCCGATTTTGAATTATGTTTTCCAACAAAAACTGAGGTTCGTATTATTAATGAATTGAATAACTTGAGAGTAAGTCAAGAGCTTTTTTTATAAAAAGACCTGTATAATCTTTTCAACAAGGGAAAAATGTAGTAACTCCTTAAAAATACATCAGTTGAACTGTAAAAAGAAAACTAAGCTTCCAAGAAATAGGATCTAAATCCAAATATAAGTTCATTAATATATTTTTCTTAACAGAAATTGTATACAACACAGAACTCAAATTTATCTAACACAGCAGTCCACTATGTCATGTATTTACGTGCCTGGAAATCTCTTGTGGAGGCTCTGGAAGAAATCCAGGCTGTGTTGATCAAGGCTATTGTACCTAACAGGATTGCCTGCAGGGATAGGTCAAGGTCTCTTATATCCTCTAGGACAGACCAGGAGATCAACAGAAGTTTAACACAACTCAGTACCACCACTGCTCTACACAAAAGGAGTCCAAGTCTCAAAGCAGAAATACTCTAACAGAAAAGAAACTGTCTTTTGATTGGGATAGAAGGAAAAAAAAACAAACTACACTATGAAAACTGGTATGTCCTAGCTAGTAAGGGGCTCTAATCTTGGATGAGATTCCTCTGTCTGCTGAACCTGAGGTGTTAATTGTCATAAAGACTTCTCAGATTTTGATGGATTTATATGGAAAGCAGTCACCTTCATGTTACCCTTAATATGAGAGGTGATTCCAAGTATGAAGTTCCTTTGCTTCCACTGGACCTTGTATGGACACGTTATCCTAAGTAGTGCCTTCACCTGTTATCTTCCTCATTAAGGACCACCTCACTGTGCCAGTTGTTCCACCCCTCCTCTCTCCTTCCTCCTGTCCTGGTTGGCCTGTATGTAATCAAAGACAACCAACACTAGAAATACTCTGTCCAGTGATTCAGTTCTCAGGTAATGACACTCTCCTTCCCCCACCATCTAGGTAGGAAAAAACCTCAAAACCTTATAACACCCTGTGCACCAGATGAGTAAATCCAGAAAAACTTGTAGCAAATCAGAAGGTTTGGGGATTTTTTCAACAGAATGCTGCAAAGCCTTTATAAACAAATTGTAGATAAACACATTCTAAATGCTTCCTTCTGTCTCTTATTGTACCAATTAATCTGGCTATACATCCTAAAAACACTAAAGGTACTGCATATTTTTAAAAAATTGATTTATTTAATTTCCTTTGATGTTTTCTTTTCAATATAAACCTTGCTGTAAGAGAAGGGTTCCCAGACAGAATCAGGGTGGAGATACAAAAGCTGAGGCAGAGCATAAAACCACATCCCTTGTTGAACACCCACAATCCCAAAGCTGAGCAAACATGCAGCTCCCAGGCAGCAGGTCCCAGAGAAGCCACTGATGGATTAAGGGCAAAGAAGGACAGGTCTCTGCTAGGTGGAACACCTTCAAAATAAACAGGTCCTCACTGGCTGGCCAGATGCTCACAAGGCACATTTCTCATTATTATAAAGAATTTGCATGCTAGCTGAGCAAGCCAGATGGTTAAGAAGCATATTCACATTCATTATTTGGGTACTAGAAACTGAAAGCCCCTTCCTGGCTGCTGTTTGATTAAATATCAAACATTTCCTCCACACATGCAGCATGAGAAGAGAACAACTGGGTTTCACCTGGGAGGGAAATCAGTGCAGAGGGTGGAGGCAGCGGGTGGGGGTACATCAGAAGGAGAGAGCAGCTATGGTAAGGGAGGTGAGGTGTGAAACAGCCAAGAATTACTAAAGAAATTGTGGAAAGAAAAGAAATACAGCAAAGGCAGGAGGAAGGGAAAGATGCAGCCTTTATACAATCTGTAATAACCTAACCCCTGGTATATACGTTTTTATACACAGTAAAAATAGTTTGGCAAAATACTTCCCAGGGATGTCGTAAATATTCTAAGACATATATTACACATTCAGAAAATATATTATATCTTACATTATTATATCTTCAAACTTGAAGATATAATAATGAACACAGTAGGATTTCATATTCCACACTTAAGGCACAAAAACCCCCACCTTATCAATGATACTGTTGCAAGGTAAATCAGTATCTATAAAAGCATTGTAAAGTTACAAGCACTTTAAAATTAAATCAAAGTGAGTGTCAAGATTGTGCTTGTATTCGGTTATTTCTTCTCTGTAGTATATCATCACTGATTATCTACTCATTTTCATATCAGGATAATGTGTTCAGTGAATCACAGCTGTCCAGACACAAAGCCAAGCAGGGAGACAAATGCAAAGGGGTTGCCTGTTTTGTCCCAGAACTCGGTGGGGTCTTGGGAGCGCCCAAGACAGAAAAAAGCTAGAGATGACCTGCCAGGTCCTGCTTTGGGTGCAGCATAAATGGCATCATCTCTGCCTGCTGGCAAGCACCTGGGCACAGCACCAGTCCTGAGGGACCCCAGCACTGCCCAGCCCTGCGTGCACACAGGGGACAGCTGCTAGAGGACACTGCTCCAGCCCCTCTGCAGCAGCAGGTAACACTGCAAGGACACACAGGGACACTTCAGGTCTCTTGGCCACTCAGGCTCCACTCAGATATGGCAACTTCAAACAAGAATTTTACAGGATAACACTAGATAATGATTCTGCAAATGCATCATCTGAGAAAGCTGTATGTAGTTTCAAGCTAAAGAAACCCCAGCCTAGATCTATACATCACTGGTTTCATCAACACAGTAAGAACCCAAGAATAAATTAAAACTTTAGATATAGAAGGGACTCCAATTTAATATATGTCACAAATACATTACAAAAGGGCACAAAAGAGGCTTGGTGGAGCATAACTGCTGAATTTCCTTACTTAACTTGTTGAATCGAATTTCACAGTGAGATTTTCAGAGAGAGCCCAGTCCTCACAGGAAACATGACAGAGCTTCTATGGAAATAACTGTATTAAATCTATCTTTTCACATATGAAAATATATTCAAATTTCTGTTGGGGGGAAGAGGCCTTGTTTAGTACACAACAACTTCATCCAAGAAAATTTAAACATCTGCTTTTAAACATCTGCTTCAATACCAAACTTCTAGAATGGATTCCTTCCACAACTTTAAGAAAACTATACTGAACTTATTACCTCACACAGGAAAATGCAACCTATACTTAAAAATTTGAGAAAGAGTTAGTTTCCTGTTAGACATCAACTAGTTAACACTGACAGAAACTTTTACCAGAGTAACAAGACAATTAATGGAAGATCTTCCCTGGTAGCAGACAGTGTGCTTTGAACACAATTGCTTCAACCAGTGCAATCACTCATTACTGAGGATGACTCAACCCTCTCTGTGGAGCATGACATCTGTGATTATTATTGATAAAAACATCCTTGTCCTGGGCTGAGTTTACAATTTATTTCAACAGGAAAGGAAAACATTTTTGAAGATTAAATTATACCAGTTCTGTCTCCATGCGTTCTGGATTATATGCACTTGTGCAGTCCCAAAGGACATGCTGCAAAAGGCACTAACTCAGTGTCCCTATAAAACACTTAAATGAGGACACATATTCTTGAAGGATTAGATCCAGGTACAGTATTTTCCTTTGGACTGGCTTAAGATGAAATGTTTTCTACATGCTATCACCACTTATTAGCAGTGAGTATGTATTAACAAGAAATGAAATTTACTTATATGAAGGGAAAAAAAGTGTTTTTCAACATTACCTCAAAGCTTCATCCTTGCCTCAAATAAGAGAAACAAGTTTTATAATAAAATATTGAAGGCAAAAGCTGTCAATGTCGATACTGCACTGCTGGTAATAAAACCTTAGGCTAACAAAATCTGTTTAAAAGGCCAGAAAATTGTTCATGTCTCATACTATTTATCTGCACTTAGTATTTCTTTTGATGTATGCAGTTTTAAAAGCAACAACCTCTTTTACCCACTTCCATTTCTCTCTGTTGAATTTTATCTGCAAACACCAAATAATGTTTTAAATATGGAAAGGGCAATGTTTGCTTTTGTGTCTCTTAGGAATAACATAAAATTATCAATGCCTAAGATTTACACAAAAATTGTATTTTCATCAAGTCTTCACTTGTATAAACTTTTGCTAAATACACCTTTAGAGGGCCATTTAAAAGCCACAGTATTTTTAAATATAGATAAGAAGAAAAAAGAAAACAAGAGCCTACATGAAACTATCCTCTTGAACTCCCAACACAGAGAAAGGGCAGGGATGGAGTGGGGCGAAGAAGTGGGTGACATCAAAGCCCTTGGAGTGGGTGACATCAAAGCCCTCGGAGTGCTAATGGCCAGCACGGCCCTTGGCAAATCTTGCGGCATCTTGTACACAGCTCTGACCATCCCGACCCTCCGTGTGAGATGCACACCCGGAGCTCTGCTCCCACCCCGACACACCCTTCTTCCATCAGGAGCAGCCAAGCAGCCGCCGTGTCTCTCACACGGGGATCAGAGCCAGGATGGATTCCTCCTGTTTGCCCACAGCAGCTGCGCTTGGCAGACAACAACAACAACGCGGCAACTGATCCACTTCTGACAAAAGTAAATTTTCAGTCCACTTAAAAGCTGAAAAACGTTTAGGCAAACATACAAATGACATGAAAATGGCACTGTCAGAACTGCCTTTCACCGCATATGAAAATTCTCACCTTAAATGGTGCTGTGGTGCTATGCATCAAATCGTAAACATGTCATACAGTAACATTAATTTGGGGGGGGGGGGTTAGTGGGTGGTTTTGGTTTGGTTTGGGGGTTTTTGTGGATTGCTGGTTTTTTGGGGGTTTTTTGTTGTTGTTTGTATGGGGGTTTTTGTTGTTAATAACTCATATGCTCAAGATCAACAAGTTCAACTGGGAAAAATAATATTAGATCTATCCTTCCACTACTTAATTTTTCTTTTTGCATCCCACTCAGACTAGAAGTTTGTTTATTCTAATCCAGAAACTATGAGATATATTTTGGTGAACAAAGAAACATGGAATACATCAGCGTCTTCAAGTTCAACAGCACAATCTGATTTTACAAAAGAAGGGGGAAAGGGTACCGAAATTAATTGTTGTAACTAAAAGCTTTCTTTTTATAAATCACCTTACAGTTTCATGTAAGGATTATTCCCATAATTTGTTTTCCTATCAAGACTTTTTTTTTTTCTTGAGGTTGAAGTAGCGCCACTAACAGGAAGCACAAAGTGCACTTATTTATAAATGACTTCTCTTTGTATAAAAGTCACGACAAACCAATTTGGTTGAACTAAATAACTTTGCTACACCTGAACTATAAACTGGAATGCTAAAAGTTTAGAGTTAAAGAAACAGGCATGTAAGAAGGATTAATGCATTGGTTTTAATTCTCTACAAGAATACCCAGCAGATAAGGCTGCCCGAGAGGAGATTCTGCTGTTCTTCCTGGCTTTCCCTGTTGCTCTCTCCTCTGTGCTTCTTCCATCTTTTCACAGATGTGGTCACCACTGCTTAGCAACCAAGGGGACATGATGACAGAGGAAAATCCTCCATCTAGAGCTCACCCTGCTCCACCTACAAAGCAGCAAACTATCTTTCACAGCAAATTAGGAGAAATATGTTTTCTTTGTTACCACAGAGGTACCCAGTGGGACCTCCTATGTAGCTTCATGTGAGACGAATTTTCTCTCCTTAGTGGATGCACAGGAGAGAACTTAAGCTGGAGGAGAATCTGAAACTTGTCGGTGAAAAAGCTCCCCAAATACTAATGCCAGGTAAATAAATACATAAGTAAATATAAGGAAAAGAAAAAAAAAAGAGAAAGCTCCCATACCGCGGAGATGTCAAAGAGAAAAGCGAAGACAAGAGACTCAGCCGAACACCCTACCTACTTCTACTCAAGTGCTCCAGCCCACCTCCAGGGAGAGCCCAGGCAGCTTAGACCCAAGTCCGGGCAAGAACCCCGCCAAGGCGCCGGCGGAGCGCCGCACTCACCTCTGCCATGCCACAGGTAGGTGCGGTCCGGGCGCTGCCGCTCCGCTCCGGGCTCCGCTCCGAGCGCCGCCCGCTCCGCTCCGGGCTCCGCCGGCTCCGGGCAGCCCCGCCCGGCCCCGCCCGGCCTCGCCGCCAGCGCCGCAGCGCCCCCTCGCGGAGCCCGCGGGCGAAGCCGCTGCCGGCGGGCAGGCAGAAACGTGAGGGCTGGACAGCGCCTTCCCTCCGGGAGGCCGTCCCCAGCCGCCCGCCCGACCTGCAGTCCCAGGGGGAGTCGGAGCGGGTCCGACCGCCGCCAGGACAGGCGGGAGCTGGGCCGGGGGCCGGGCCGGGCCGATGGAGAGCGAGGGGCGGCCGCGTCCCCCGTTCCTGCCCGCAGCGCCTCCCGGCCGCCGCCTCTGCTGGCGCCCCCGCCGTGGCGGCGTGGGTCGGTTCCAGTAAGCGCACAGCCACTCTTCCCTCTGCCATCCATTCGCGTCCAATGCTAAACGGGTTTCCGAGAGGAAGTCATGGTGTCCTTGGCTGTAATACAAGGTAGTAACATAATACAATTCGCCTTATGAGCTTTTAAAAGCGTTTATGTGTGTTTTTTCTACTGATGACTAACTAATACCTTCTGAATCTTTCTTGGAAACCTGCAATGAAAAACAAGCTAGTTTGCAGCTCAGGGAGAGAAGAGGTGTTTTATGTGACACATTACTTAAGGAAGTGTCTCAGAGGAGTTACGTTCTTGTTTAGAGACTATGTCCCTTGCTTCTGGATGTGGACAACAGACAATAATTCTGTGCAGGTTTTAGGGGAACATCAGCACCTGAAGAGCGCTAAGCATGAGAGCCATAGAGCATCACTTTCACAATGTGTATTTAAACCCCTTAGAGATGACCAGCTGCAACTAAAGCCACAGCTAAGCCTAAGTCAAAGTGCTTAGTCCCTCAGGTAAAATGCCAGCCTACCACTGCTGTCCAGCACTTTTCACAATCAGTGCTTCTATTCCTGACGGCCTCCTGCTGTGGCCTGGGCACATTGCATCGATTCCCTTGTTCCAATGTTCATAAAGCTTTGGTGCATCCTGAGGGCTGTATAAATAGGTCACAGCTGTAGGTTTTGTCTGTGGTCATATGGTAAAACCATTAAAATCACTGGAAATACCTTAAATTCCCCACTGCTTGCAGGGCAGGGAAGGGAAAAACAAGATAGTTTTGTCAAGAGAGTATGAAAATTCCATATATACCATATCTGTCAAAACAGAATGCCAATTCTGTAATACCAATTGTTCTTCCTATCTTTAGAAATAAATCTTCACCTCCATTAGAACAATAAATTATCAAAACTCACAAGCATATTTGAAAATATTCTTGTGTGATCTGATTTCTGCGCTCATGTTTTCTCACCCAAAATCTCACTTTTCTTGATGCAGCATTAGCATGCCATGATAGGGAGGAGGAGATGCCAAGAAGGCATTCTCCTCTTCACTTCTGTTATTTTAGGAGACAGCAGGTCACGAGTTTCTATAGCCCACTTAAGACATTTCCCCATTACCTGATTTGGTAGGAGCACCCAGCCACATGGAACCTGCTTGAAACAGTATCCATATTATTCCTGACTGGCTGCAAGAAACCAGCGCCTTGACTACATCTGTGTAAATCAAAACAAAAAAGGCACTCATTCCCTGCACTATTGTTATTGTAACACTATTTGATAACATGTATCCTAAAAAGCTGTAGTTTAGTACAGGAGACCCCTGATTTCGGTGTCTACAAATGAAATCCTTTAGATTTCTACGTGCATTTAAAATATAATGTTAAAGTGAAAGAGATCACATGCAGAGGAAAATAGTTTTTTTCCTCATCTCTCAAAATTCAACCCAAATAAAGAGAATTTCCCCCTTTTTAATGTTAAGTCTTTTCCAAATTTTTTTATTTTCTTCATCATTTCCACATTTTAGTGATGATGCACAATTACTTTCTGAATGCCTTGTCTATGTTGAAATCTGTAATATTTCCATATATGTATTACTGGAATAGTCATGTCTGTCTTAGGGACAGACAGCCCTGTGATATTCCATAGAATAAATATTATGTAGTCAGAAAATAATGACAGTGCTTTTAAAACTAATACACATTATACAAACAATAGATTTTCTTTCAACACAGAATGCTAAATTAATACTAAATATGTAATTTGTTATATTAAATTGAAATAGGTCATTCAAAAACATCCTTACACAGCAGTCTTGTTTTTCATCTGTTTATAGAAAAACATCTACCTCAATTCATTATTTGGCTGCAATGACTCAATGCTAGAGTTGCACAGACAATAAGTACACAACAGCTGCTTTACCTATTTGGTCTCTGGTTTCACAAAGTTGTAGTGATGCACAATTCTATAATAATGACACTAAAAATTGTACCACCATTATTACTAGGACCATAACTGTAATTGCAATCTAACAACTGAAAAGCGATGGGGTTTATCAGGTGGTACAACCTGTTTCCAAGGGAAAGAGTGAATTGCAATATTTAATATGATAGCACCACTTAGTGTTCAAAGTGGATATGGCTTTGTAATCAGTATTTTTCTTAACAGCTGCATTGCCACCTGAAGACAAACAGTGATGACACTATTTATATCTCATTAATCTTATACATGAGAGAAGCAAAGCATGGATACAAATGTGTTGAATATAAAGCTATTGGAAGAAAAATGTTTAATACTTATCTTGACATAAATGACCCATATGGAAGTATTTACAGGATGGAAATCACTGCAGTTTCTTACCAACATCTTTTCTTCAAAAGCTAAGACACAATTTTTGGCATATTTAGTCCTTTAGTTCCTTTTCTACTTGGCTACTTACAATAGATCACCCTGAAGAACAGAACAGCCTTACCCTCTGCCCACACTTCCCACTGAAGAATATTATACCACATAATCTGCTAACCTTTTATTCATGAACATGATCAGCAAAAGGAGATGGTCAGTAATTGGTTTCAGAAAGTCTTGGCTTGGCATTCAGCCATGTTAAAGTCACAATGCTTGTATTAATGTCATGGTCTCCTCAAAAGGATTGGATATCTGGAAAATTAAAATTATCCTATTTTCTTCTCCAGCAATCCTTTTTTCTGTCAGTAATGAAATATTGCTGTCTGTGGGCTGCTTCACTGATGTCTCTGCAGTGCACCAAGATCAGCAACTTCCTCAACAGTCTGAAAAAGATTTTCATTGGAAAATTTTAACATTTTAATCTTCCTTTCCTCTTAATTAGTAGTTTTACATTTTTCTACAAAAATTGTGCCATCAGACTTCACAACTGACATTGTCCAGTTAGGTGTTTCTTTCTGGCATTATATTGTCTATCTTCACCTGACTTTCCTTTACCATATATTCTGTATTTTAAGATAAGCCATTTGCAAGATGTTTCTCAATGCAATGAGTCAATATTATCATAGAAAATATATGTCCCAAAATACACAGTATGTAAATAATTATCCATAAAGCCAAAATCAGTGTTCTGAAGTGCTGTTTCACCAACCTGCTTATTAATTGCAGAAAGTAATATGTTGGTCTGTATGATTCCTGTGCTCTTCCATAGTTTACCTACCAGCGGCTTCAACTAAAGAAATAGTGTACTATTCTCAGCAATGTCTTGAGATCTTTTAAAATCTGCTAATGAATTAAAATGGGGCTATGAAATTATCTAACTATTAAAAAAACCGAAAAAAGTGAAAAAAACTAAGCAGCAGTCAAAATTTCTAATTACAAATTTTCCTGTAGTACACCCATTCCAAAGCAATGTAGAAGCAGTATCTGAAAGGTCTCACTGGGCTGCAGTGTCAGTGGCCTCAGAGGATGCACAGAAAACACTGTTTCAAGACAATGCTTTGAATTAAGGGAATTAATGTACTGCTTTCACTCTTTCACCTGCTCCCAACAGTGGTCTCCAACTTCCTGCTCAATATTTGCATATTTTTTTATCTTATTTTAATGGAATTTCCATCCACAAATGCATCTTGTTTACAGGAGGCTGGATTGAACTTCATGACTTCTTGTTGACTATAAGAAGTTTTTAAAGAAAATTAGTATTTTTACACCACCTTTTGTATTGCTGGATGTTTGGTTTCAGTCTGAGTGACTAAGCCAACACTGTAGACAGATCAAAATAAGCATTTAGTGCAAAACATCACTGGATAACTTGATGCTTGCACAATTTGATTATTGATTTTACTTTTGAACCACATTCTTTTGCCATTTCACAATAAAACAAGACAAGGCAAAGTGGATGAAAAAACATATTTTGCAGAAAAACTTACTTTGTTTAAACCTTGGCTAAGCAATTCATTTGCACACTAATGTCTAAGCAAATCCGCTTAATTTTGAATATTAATAGAAATATTAATACAGTATTTCAGTATCATAACTGATTAGTTTGTCCTGCATGAGAGCATAAAATCTCACCTGGATGTGACATGGATTTTTCATGCATGTTTCCAGTCACATTATCCTGATATGTCCAGCAGAAAAATCATCTGCATTGCTGTGTATGCCTGTCACATCTGTTACATTTGAGAGGATGGAATAGAAAAGACCAGAAAAGTGTGGTTAGATGAAAAATATTACTAACATTTTAATTGCCATTTTATAAGCACTTTTAGAGTAGAAAGAAAACAATCAAATATGTTACAATTCAATAAGTAAGTTTTACTAGGAAATTAAGAAAATACTTCTAGTCATAAAGGGAGTTTGTAGAAACCTCCATTTCACAGCCACAACAATGTCAGCATTTATCTCATTTTCCAACATGAAAACACACATACTAATGTTGATGAAGTTGGATATACTTTACATATATGAAATTCATATATGTATTTTGACTTAAAATCTAAATAAGTGCTAATAAATTCATATTGAAAATTAATGTAGGCAGAGATTAAGTACTTTTCAAAATTCATTTGTTTAAACCAAGTCTAACACCAGCTATTCACATTTACTGTCTTTTTCCCTATATGTTGACTAATTTTTGTCTCCATTAGCTTTAATTGTACTTGCACTATTTATACTTGAAAATTAAAGAGAAATTTGTTCTTGAAATCCAAAGCAAAACTTCCATAATGAGATTTTTCAGAGGACCATATTATGAAGAAACAAAATGATTACTTCAAAGAAAGTGGCTATTTTCTAAATTAAAGACTTTGTTACTTGTCTATCTGCTGCAGTTATTGTGCCAACTGTGCTGTTTTGCAAAATAAACCAAGTCTACCAAGCCCACTAAATCATCTTGGAATCACCAGGACTGTGTGCTCACAGTATCCATCAGAGGGCACCCTCATCTAACAGCAGAACGTATTTCAAGAAAGGCCTCTAAAAGTTCCAGGAAGGAGGAAAACCCTCTGGAGACTGTAGTGAGAGAAGTTACCAAATGCCCATCCCTGGCAGTGTTCAGGGCCAGCTTGGATGGGTTCTGACCTGGGCTAGCGAGAGGTGTCCCTGCCCAGGGCAGGGGGGATTGGAACTATATGATCTTAAATGCAAACCATTCTATAATTCTGTGACTGTGGGAATATTCTCCTTCTATGGAAATATTTACCAGCATTTTCTATACATTACACTGAAGGTAAGACAAGATGTGCCATTCCTTTGTAGCAAACCAGTAGACACATTGCCAAGTCCACTGTGGATCACAGAATGGGTGAGGCTGGAAGGGACCCTGGAGGTCATCGAGTCCTGAGCTCAACCTGCCTGCTCAAGCAGGGTGCCCCAGAGCACACTGCTAGGATTGTGTCCAGACAGCTTTTGAGTATCTCTAGAGAAGGAGACTCCACAATCTCTCTGGGCAATTTCCAGTGCACAGTCACCCTCACACTGAAGTTCCTCCTGTGTTCAGGTGGAACTTCACGTGCATCAGTTTCTGCCCACTGCCCCTTGTCTCACTGGCGGGAATTGCCAAGCAGGGCTTGGATCCATGCTCCTGACAGCCTGCCTTCAGACACTTACCAACACTGATGAAGCTCCTCTCAGCTGAACAGGCCCAGCTCCCTCAGCCTTCCCTTGAGTGAGGTGCCCCAGACCCCTGCTCACCTTGGTAGCCCTTTGCTGGACCTGCTCCAGAACCTCCCTGTCCCTGTGGTCCTGAGGAGCCAAGAACTGGACACAGCACTTCAGATGTGCCTCAGCAGGGCAGAGTAGAGGGGCAGGATCAGCTCTCTTGAGCTGCTGGCAATGCTCTTGCACCCCGGGACACTGCTGCCCTCTTGGCCACAAGGGCCCTGCTGGCTCATGGACAGCTGGTTGTCCTTCTCCTCAGAGCTGCTTCCCAGCAGGTCAGCCCCCAGCCCGTGCTGCTGTGTGCAGTTACTCCTCCCCAGGTGCAGGGCTCTGCATTTGCTTTTGTTGAATTTCAAAAGGCTCCACTGTTTTTTCTGATTTTGCCAATCTGTAGTTAGGGAGATCTACAGAGATCCTGCATTCACTCTGTTTCTTTCCTTAAAATGAAGTCTGATATGTAGCCATTGCCTTGTCTATGTCCCTGTACATTTAGAATCTGATCTTAGAGATGTAGTTGCACTGAGGAGTACATGATTACTCCTGATTTATGTACTGTAGCTAACTTTTGAGAAGAGACTTCTGCCATTTCTATGAAATACCAAAGGGAGCCTCTCTTAATCACTCCCTGATGCTACTGCTATTGAATAGCAGTAGTTCAAACAAAAACATCACTGATTTAAGAAAAAAATGAAAAAACTGACAGTCATTTTCATGCCTTGAATCACAGACATAATTAATAGAAAACTTTAAATATGTGAATAGAATAGTAAATGTATTGTAATTTTTTACATAAGAATGAAATTTGATTACTTGATCTTGAACTGTTCATTAATTTTTAATCATAACTTTTAGTGTCAAATATTGTTTTGCACTGTTTCCAGAAGATGCAGGTTGTCTCTGATGAATTTTAGGAATATAATTACCAATTTTTAATTGAAAATTATTATCATCCAAGCTAATAAACTATTAAGGATTATTAATTCCAATTGCTGCCATTTGCTGTCAGAAAATGTGTCAAATGAAAGGAAATTCATGTCCTGATGTGTTAAGCTGGGTAACAGTTTCTTTAGATGCTTGTTTTACCTTTTCTTGCCTTTTTTTAGCAGAGTACTGTTAATTACTTTTATCTGTCTTAATATTTATTTAGCCTGATTTCTTTTCCACATTCTGCTCTCATTAGACTAAGGTAAGTTATTTAAATGACCCAAATCAAATAGAAGTTAAAATCAGAACTACTTAGAAACATATCCAGTAGCAAAAAATTGTATTTATTTACTAACAATACTTACTATACTAATATTTATAATTCTAAGACCATCACCTTTTCTAGACTCCTTGATAAGTTTCCCTCTTGCTACAGGAATAAAAAAGAACTAGCTGTAGCTCTTCTTTCAGTGCCAAAAATAAGTAAGTTTTAGGGAACCTTGAGTATTTTAGGAGTATTTAAAACAGAAAAAATTATCTACGATGAGTAAGACCAGCAGCAATTGACACCTGAGACTCAAAAATTTATAATTAATGATACTCTGTGTTGTGTTTCCTTCTGTATATTTTTTTCCATCATCATCTTTGTTAAAAATATGACTATTAATACCTGGTAGACAACCACATGTGTAATACAGTGTTTACATTAAAAGGACAAAAATACTAGTAGCCTAAGAAACTTACAATTATTATTATAAATATGAAATTATTATTATTATAAATATGAAACAAATTATTTGTTTCATGGTGTTGGATTTTTTCCCTTTTCTTCAAGAACAATGTGCAAAACACTTAGGTCACCCATGAAGCCAAAAAAACAGCAATTGATAATGTACTTAATTTATTTTCTGTATTTTTATGAAGTACATTTACTTCATGTGCTTCCACAGAGTTCCTCTTTGTCTTGCAAGGCATTGCACTGATTTTCCTGAGGATGGAAAACTCTGATTTAGAGCAAAGCAAGCTTTCCTTATCTCCAGGATAAGGAGGAACCTTGGGCAGACAGATAGTTCAGTCTCAATACTCTTTCATTCACACCTGAGATCAAAGACAGGAATGGTGACAATGTCTTGTGTGCCCACTGCAAGCTGTCCTGCACTGAAAAGGCAGTGGCACTGGGGCCTTGTGAAAGCTGACCTAGAACAGAGACTAGACAGAGCTAAAGAATAAAACAGGTATTTATTAGGAGGCCTCAATGGTTACACCTTGGGCAGCACAAGAGCCCAGCCAGGGCTACACCCCAGGTGAACCCAAAATGGTCACAAAATGGACAATTGGTCACGGGATCTCACATTTTCATAAGTTCTGGTCCATTAGCATATTGGAGCTTATTGTCCAATTACAGCTCCAGCCCACGAAGTCCCATCCTTCTTGTTTTTCTCCCTTCAGTCCAGCATTGTTTATGCTCTTGGGCCTGAGATCTGGATTGGCTGTCCTTGGGTCCCCAACTAGAGAAGGAATTATTTTGTTTACCCATTCTGTGAAGAGAGCTTACTATCCCCTAATATGAAGCCCAAACCCTCACACTGAAGCAGCACAGAATCTGAGAAATACAAAAGCTAAACCTGGGGCATCAGCACTACATCTCAGCGCAGCAGCAGGCTGCAGTGATTATCCCATCTATCTTTAATGTTACCTTGAGTGCTTCCATGTGTGCATTACAGCTGACAGGAGTACAACCAGGGCCATGAAGACATTGTCAGTGATCGTAAAAAGATGAATTTGACCTACTTGCCCAGACATGAGTAGCATCTTATTTTCAAGCAGCAGAGGTGGATTACACACCTTATCTATAAAAACATGAAAGATAGAAATAACAGGAATTTGACAGGTAAGCTGAAAAGACTGCTATAAAATTTGAATTTGGAGGAATGTGAGAGAATGAAGACAGGGAAGAGATAGCCCCTGTCTTGGCTTAAGCCTTTCCTCTATCCAGCACTGAACATTCAAAATTCTCACTTAGTTTCACTCAGTTCAGGCAGTAGGATAGGATGGCATGTGACAGGCGATTGGCTAAATGGTGCCTGTGAGGCTTTACTAATAGCATCTACCAAATGGGAACTTCATATTCTTTTAAGCTATACCATATTCCATATTGACACGGCCATTTATTCTTATCACACCACAAGATAACATACATTGATGGTACAACCATTCTGGTTCCAGTAAGGTTAAATGTTAATATTTTGTTTGTTTGTTGCACTAATTACTGCAGCCCATCCAACATTATCAGGCCAGAGTACTAACCTTCATAT
Organism: Melospiza georgiana; assembly: GCF_028018845.1. Taxonomy (NCBI): domain Eukaryota; kingdom Metazoa; phylum Chordata; class Aves; order Passeriformes; family Passerellidae; genus Melospiza; species Melospiza georgiana. The sequence goes on along the minus strand of NC_080436.1, from coordinate 22,384,512 downwards.
AACAGGCCTAAACTTTCATCTCTACCACACCTCGCCTTGCTTTTAGGAATGCTCAGCAACTGGAAAGCCTGACAAGAACACTCATTTTTGATTAAACTGGTCTCACACTTTCAGAGAGAAGCATACAAATAGATGGAAAGCAGACTCACAGGTCATGAGACAAAGAGGGTTCCCACGTTAAAGAAAACAGGAGCAACCAAGAATGTTTTATAAATGGATTACACTTTAAAAGCTTGCGTGTAGGAGAGTTGTGAGCTTGTTTGAGTTTTCTTCTAGTAATTGCAAGATGAAAGTCTTGGGGAAACTTAATGAGACACTATTTCCTAGCAGTCCCTCTCCAGCTGGAATATTCTTTCTAGCAAGGCCTGCCTAGGCTAGCTTTTGTTTCAGAGGCTGAAACCAAACAAAAATAAATGGAGCATTTGTGTTATGAGGACAGTTAGATCCTCAAAGAGGATTGCTGTGTTGCTGGAGAGCCTGGGCATCCAGATTAATATCAAAGGATTATGACTGCTGAAATACAGTTAGCTGAAAACAGATCCTTTTTCTATGTGCTTTTCTTTGTTTTCTTGTGCAGAAAGATGCATTCAAGCATTCTGAACAAAACAGCACTTTGATCTGTTCTGTGGACTTCCGTCACACACAAATCAGAGAGTTCCTGGTACTAGCAGATAAATTGCTGATCAGTGAAATTGCATTATTTTCAGAGATAAAGTTATACACATTTACAAGAACCTCAAACAGTATCATTTACTCATCATGCTTTCAATACAGTATGAGTAGTTGACTGCATCTTGAAAGAAAGAACAAGTTGCAGTACTTAGGCAGAAGGAAAAGTCTGTAGAGCCAGTTTGAGCGAACAAACCAGAAGGAAGACTGGTAGGAAAATTAAAGAATAGTACACAATTTTTTGGTAGTAAACAGAAGATATGAGGAGGAAAAAAAATACATGTAATTGGGAGCCTTTTAGAGAACACAGTTCAAGATGACTTCAAAATGGACCTGGTCAGACTTTTCAAATTTCATTCTGCTGGGAAGGTTTTCACTATTAATCAAAAAGAAAACCCAGAATTGTGAATCTCCCCCATGGGTATGAAATTAAGTCTGTCTTGTTTCATTTAGTTTCATTTAATTTCATTCATTCATCTTTGTAACTCCTTCTACTGACTTAATTCCTAGCACTGATGAAAATCTACTAGCAGAGTTTGTGATCGTAGGAAAAACCAAAAATCCACTATTGATCTCTTAGTACAGCTGTCATCCCTAAACTGCAGAACACTGCATTGACAACTACAACCACATCATGAACAAGAATGCTTAGACAGCTGTTGTGAAGAAGGCGATCTAGAAATGAAGAACAATAAAGACAAGGCTAAGGATGCAAGAAGCTTCACGGAGATCATGGCAGATGATCTCCTTGGAATCCTGCAAGCACTAGAAGTTCTCATTCAGACTCATATGCTGGACATGTTCTTGAGTTTTTACAGTAACTTTAAGTAGTGCTACATGCAGAATCTACTAAGCAGAAAGAATGCAATTTTACCCATGGATTTACCAAACAAGACCTGGAACAAAGGAAAAGCATGCAGTCTCTGCAGAAAGTAGTAAAACTCTCAGTGGCTTTGATAAATACAATATAATCATCATTTTTGTCACAATGGCCTCAGAAGATAGGATTAAACAGTTTCAGATGAGCCATATTATTTAGAATCACGTTTTGATTATGTGATTTACCCTCCCAGCTATTTAGGCTGTGTAACATCCACTATCTGTTTAACCAAAATGGACTAGCTGATGATGGATACTTTCATACTGAGTGAAATTGCCTGTGCAGCTCTTTAAACACTGAAGGCACTCAAGCGACTGCTTAAGCCATTATTGCTAGAGGTACTGCATTCTGAATCAAGCTCTAACTAGGAAAGAAATACCTTTCACATGATTTTCATGAAAAAATACACTGAGAGTTACTGGGTGAGTACCACTAAAAATACAGCTTGTAAAAAAATTACTTAAAATGACACCATTTAAGTCTGTTTTGAATAATATTTCCCCAGGGTTTACAGGTCCCTGTTGTGAATTTTTCATAATGTCTATATTGGAAACATAAGGAACATGATCTACTTGGAAAGAAAAAAGGATATTAACAATAACAACAACAACCCTACTATATTTAGTCCTATATTCAATAAATTACCTTCTTCCACACCAGTAATGATCAAGGTGCTTTGACAACCTGGTTGTGTCATTTGCAGGAAGTGGAACTCTTTTGAAAGAAAACCAGTCTTCACTGAAAAGCATTCATGTTAATTGATAATTCTCATTTTTTAAAAATCAAAATTTAAAACTCTATTTAGTTTTCTAATTGAAAACAGCCTGTGTATTAAGTTTAGCACTACTATTAAGAGCATATGTCCTAAAAAAATATCAGAACAAATGTTGATTTTATTACCTTCATATTCCTCACAGGAACATAACAGTACAGGCCAAAGGGATATTCCACAGCATAGAGGGCACACTCAGCACAGAAACTGGGGGAGTCAGCTGGGAGGGGCCCATCAGTGCTCAGGGTGGGTAGGGCATCCATCACAGGCTGGTGAGCAGCTGTGTCCTGTTTCTTTTCAGTTTTATTTCTCTCTCTCTCATTTTCATGACAATTATTATTAATAATTATCAATTAATATCAATTAAGTAATATTATTGTTGTTATGATTGTTATTATTATAATTAATGCTATTATAATTTTTCCCATTAGTAAACTATTCTTGTCTAACCCATGAGTTTTGCTTTTTTCCCCCCAGTTCTTCTCCCCACAAAGGGGGCAGGCACCATTGGGAGTGAGCAGGCATCTGCACGGTACTTAGTTTCCAACTGGGTTTAAACTAAACCAATAATATGTAATAGTTTTTAATGTATAGAATTAGTAGGTTGCTAGTCAGTCCCAATTCAGTCTCAAGACTTTTACAATAAATCAGTTAATAACAAGTACATCACTGGCTTTGGCTTGAATTAACATTTCACAGTATGCTGAATTTGGTGGTACACAAATTTGGTACCAAATTTGTTGAATTTGGTGACACAATAATAGTTGTGAGTATGACAGATATCACAGACAACACTAATTCAGTCCTTCTTGCATTCTATAAAAATTACAAAAATGACACCCTTTTGGAGAGAAAAAATACCTGGTTAGAGATGTCAAACCTTTCAGCCTTGCAATTTGCTTTCCCACAAATAGCCAAAGCAGACAAAAAACTGCTTTAAAATGGGATAAAATAATAAACCAGAAGTCTTAACAGCTTTTCAGAAGCACAAAAAATAACTGCAATTTGGTACATAACATAAATGGTGCACTATTAACTCCCAGCTGCAGGACAGACAGATGGCAGCATACGGCCATACATTTGCAAAATGGAGTAGAATTTCAACACTGACCTTCTGAACCAAGGGCTCACAAAAATTCTATACAACATTTGGCTGTCTCACCGAAGCTTCATGGGCTACTTACATTATAAAAAACAATTAACAAAAAAAAAAAAAACCTGTTCACTATCTTTACTGGTACCCTTTGTGGAAAAAATACATGTAAGCAGAAAAGACACTGCAAGAATAAATGCTAAAGTGACATAAACCAAAAATGCTGTTTCTAATACCCCAGCAACTAAGCACACAGATATATTTGTTGTTACATTTTTTAGCAGAATATCTCTTTGCATATGGTCTTATGAGAAACAGTTACAAATATAGACTAGCATATGGTTTTTGTTTGAATTGATACTTAAAGAGTTATTTTAAAGGGATACATTAAAGGCTTATTTTAAGACTTTTGAGTGTTGCAAAACACACACAGCTTTCCACTAACTTCAGCACATCACACATCCAAATTAGAAATTATGCTCATGCTGGTGACTTTCCAAACAAGAAGGACACGTTAACCATGTTTAGGAACATCATGCAAGAATGTCAATCTCCAGTAGAATTTTGGAAAGAACATATCACAAAAAATATTGACAACTGCTATATAAGCAGAAACAATACTTAATGAACAAAATCTCAATGTTTTTGTTTCATTCCAACATCAGAACCCACATTGTTTAGAAATTACTTGAATACACAAGCTTCACATGTAAAACAGATGAATAGTAAAAAATCAAAATGTCAAAATTTAGGTCACAGCCCCCATACACAAAGGAAATATATCACTTCATGAATCACCACTAAACTGAAATATTGCTCCCTTCTGACCTGCCCAAGAAGTTTATGCTGGTGTAATCAGACAGGAAGGATCTCTGCAGCAAGGGTTTCCCAGAAGAAGTTGTAAGGTACAGGAAGAGTAAGGAAGGGAAAGAAATTCTCAAGCTTGCATTTCCTAAGTGTTGGATGCATAGCTTCTTGCCAGCAAGTCAACAGAAAAGATCCCTGTTGTCACCAGAATATGAAAATGTGAAAGGTTTTCAAAGACACTAAGAACAAAGAAGAAGGTCCACAAGTCAATCATCATATGTTAAGATGGAAATATGGAAATATAGCACTAGCACCATTGTTTTAAGACTTATTTCTTAAGGACATCAAGAAGAATTATGCACTATAGGTTTTGCTTCCCTGCCCTCCTCACAGTGATTTTTTTAAATAGAAAGACTAATCTTGGCCAGATTTGATAAATCTGTCAGCTATTAAGAATCTAAAAGTTCCAGGCAACTAAGGGCAGAGGGTCTAGATGATATTAGTGCCCTCAGAGATGGAAAGACCAGAGCCTCAGTGCACGAGACATTAGTCACCAGAGCATCCAGATGGGACAGAACTGTTAGAAATACTTGAAGTTTGTATGTCATTCAAAGGGGAAAATAATATAGAAAGCCATAATTGTTAAGTTCTGTTATTTCCAGTATTAAAAAAACCCAGTGGAAATGCTTTTATGATGTTATACAGCCTCTTTTATATATTGAGCATGGTTTTACATGACAATAGGCAGCTAAGTATTCACATAAAATAGGCACATGATAATTTTTCAGATAACTCAGATTTGTACACATATAGTGCAAGATGAAACAGCTTGATATCCCTCTTCTTAAAGGAAACTTCACAAAAAGAAAGACTATTAGAAGTGCTATTTTCAGTTCCATCTTCCATCGATTCTGGTTTCAGGCAAGTGACTTGGGTGTTACTTAAGGCACTTAAGTCATCACTTTAAATATATTCTGGTTTATTAACCATGGAAGAAAACAGAAGAAAGACCATATGACCTGTTGCTACAGCTGTGTAACAATTAAAAGGAAGAAAATTGGCTTTCAAATCCACAGACTACAGTGGTTTACAGATACTGGGCTATTAAGGGAATTGTCTTTGGGAAAAAACCCATTCCATGTTTTTTGAATGTCAGGATTAAATTACTTTTATTGTTTCAGGAATCTTCATTCTTAGACACTGTGCAACTGTTTCATGCTTGCATAAATTTGGAATGGATCCTGAGCTAATTAGTTGTCATGGAGTCTTTTAGACTATCCAGTTGAATTTAATGCTAACTAAAGACCTTGCCAATCTGCTCGCCAGAATAGAGGCAAAACACAGGTAGCAATATCAGCAGCTGGATTTCTGTATCTCATTTATTGATGGGCTGGTTATGTCCTTTAGTTCATTCTTTTATCTTATCATTTACATTATAGGAATCAAAAGACAAAGCAAAAGGTGAATCAAAGTACTTCATCAAATACTTTGCTTCAGAATTCTGCTATTAAAGTTGCCTTTCTAGGCTCAAAATTTTTGAAGGTAACTGCTGTTGCTTTCCTGTGACATGCAGCACAGCTAGTTTGCTTTTCAAAGCTTCTTCAGCTGAGCATGGGGTTCTGAAAGCTCTTCAAAAATAACAGGGTAGGGTTTTTCAGGCTGCCTTCTCCTACTGACAGATGCATGCTTGGAAGAAATCAATCTTGGTGGCTAGCATGGTTTCCAGATTGGTTATGGGTGGTCAGTTCTATTCAAATAAACCTCTCAAATCACTGTGACTGCTCTTCCATCTTTTACATAGACAGAAGTTCTGAACAGCAGGAGAGGCAATTCAGATAGACAGAGACGTGGGTTTGGACAGCAGTAAGAATGTAGCTGCACTTTTTCCAATATTACCTTAAAGAGGTAATCCTGAGCCATTTACCACATAGCACCACCCAATCCAAAACTGTTACACAGATTGACTTTTTCTATGTCTATTTCTACATTAGGAGTAATTGCATGTTTGTGAATTCTTGCTTCTTAATACCGCCCTAACCTTGGGGAGATAAGGCAGGCAAAGTTCAAGAGTGGTAGGGAAGCCACCTGTATGTCCAGAATTGCAGAGGAGATGGCATGACCATACACAGAAGTGAAATAATGTGACATAACAGAAAGAATACTAAAGCTAGTAGAGCATTGGTTCAGTTAGTAACCAAAATTACTCATAGTCTGTTCTATTTCAATCAGTATATTTGTGTAAATGAAGGGCAGAAAATTGCTCAGATTTTTTTAAAACAAAGCTTATAGATTCACTTCCCAAATACCCTTTGTTCAGGCTAGTTGCAGCAACATAGTGCATAAGGAGACACGGGATTGAACTCGAATTCTTTAGCATACATCTGATAAAGTGCACAATATAAGAAAACATTCCAACATTACTTAGCTGGCTGCTACATTATTTCTGCCAATCAGATAAATGAATGCACGGGGTTACATTTGTAGTCCTTATTTATATAGCTAGATTTGGAATCCACCTCTTTTAATCCTCCTTTAAAGTAATCCCCTTTTATGTGTTCATTTTAATTGTGCATCTTGCTGATGCCTATTTTTTGTTTACCACAGCAAACAGAAAACCATCAAGTAAGTAAGAGCACAGACGGACTATTTCACAAGAGACTATTTTGTAACACAATATTGAAAAACTACAAAAGTAATTTTTTTATGGCGTAACTACCATGTAATTCCTGCATGAAGATTGAAGTAGCCTTTATATGCTCTGTTATGTGAATTACCCTAATTCTCCTAGAAGGGCAATGACATGGTTCAGAATGATAACACTGCAGTATCTTTGATTAATTTCTCTGGCCAATCATAAAAATGTTCAAATAAAGTGTATTTTAAAGTAATTGTGCTGACGTGTCAGACTGGGAGGTAACATTACCTAAGAACTGTATCAAATCCATGAAGCTGGGTCGGCACCTAAGCAACCAGACTTTGAAATCTCAGAGGCTTTTCCTTGAGTTTGATGGATGAGCATGGCTGCAGTGGCAGGATACACCAGCTGCCTGAGCAGCATTCCAAAGAGGGAGTTCAACTGGAGCAGAAACACATCTAGGAAGCACTGTGTCACCTGCACCAAAATTAAAAGGAAAAGGGTGCTTTCTGCCTGATTTTTTTCCCCTGTGGCCATTTTTTAAAAGGAGTAACATTTTTGGAGAGAAACAACAGTGCATATACAGAAAAGAACTTTTGTCCCACAGTTGTCTTGGGTATTTGAATATATCTTATTTACTTCTTACTATTCCTACTTGGTGGCATTTCATTATCTGCCTGGCTGTAGTGAAACCCTGATGCCATGGGTTGAAATTTTCTTCACTGCAGGGATCTTCCTCTATTGGTTCATGGCTAAAGCATTTTGTACCTGAATGATAGTAGAGTCCTGCATCTATACTCATGAATTAAATACAATGGTATAGTATCTCTGGCACCATTTACTTCTTTTTTTCGGAGCAGAAATGATTATTAGTAAACTAAGGACAAAATCAATTACAACACTTATTACTGCCTGAGGGAAGTGGGGCAGAATGAAGATTGCTTCCACTGCTGTTGTTGATTTTACATAATATCATTTTAAAATCATAGAATCACTGAGAAAGTTTCGTTCTTCTGGCTGTGTCAGCTTTTTTAATGTTTCAGACTACAAGCTATTTTTACAACTGTGTCTAAGTGAAGAGGTTGAGTGATGAAGATTGTAGATCAACCTGTAGACAGAGTAAGATAAATGCATTTTTCCTGACTAAGTCACCAGTATTATTTGGCTATATTTTATATCCCCTCAAAGGGTTTCATATAGCTACACTAGACTATTTTTTTTCTATCTGCCTTCCTACAATAAGTTGACACAGCCTCCCCATGTTTTTGGAACAACTCAAAACTGACCTAAAATTTTCAAGATATATGACAAAATTTTGCATATTTGAGTACTTTTGCAGTGAAGAAGATGATTTTATTTGAATGGTATAAATGAAATTTAGAATGCTGTAAATACTTACAATTTGGTGGAGAAGAACTTCTATTTATATCCCAGAACACTTACTCCATCACTGTTTAACGGAGAAATATTTTCCCTAGGATATATCTTTTTAACCTGCAAAGCATATTCAAGATTTTTTCTTGTTTCAAGTTGGGAAGCAAACAATACTATGTAAGCCATCCTTATCTTTCAAAGTTCAGTCTGTTATCCTGGATAATTATATCATTCCAATCATCATACTTTCTAAGAATCTGTTTAATATTGGAAGCAGTAGCAGACAACTCATTAGAAAAATAGCATAGTAAAAATTCAGCTTGAAAAATTATTGAGATACTCTCTAATTTTCTATGCATTTATTTTTGTAATTATTATTGTCCTAGCTTTATAGCTTGGCAGTTACAGAAGTAGTGTAATTACTATTAGCATCCAATAAAACATTTTTAAGTACTTTCATAAAACTGAAAATCATCTAGTTTGTGCCTCAGAAATGTGCAGTGGAAAATGAAGAATGAACCCCATGATTCAGAAGTTATTTCATATTCCCTTGTGTTCTTTTAGCAATCAGCAGGAAATGCTTCCAAATTACTAATGGCATTTCACAGTTCTTTTAAAAAAGTGCATACTTTCAGTTTTAAAGATTTAACATATTTTTCAACAGTGGCAATTTAAAATAACATTTTTGTTTCAAATAATCCATATTAATTTAATATTTAGCATTATATATGTCTTAACCTCAAAGCAATGGCTGTTGATATAAGAGCTGTAGGACATACGAAGAAATAAGCCAATGTTTTTAGGTTCAGGCTTAGGCTGTATTTCTTGAAAAAAGGCAAAAAAAAGAGAAGCACTTCTTGCTGCAATTGCCATGTATTTTCCATCCTGAATAAGAAGTCCCATTTAAATTTAACTTTTTTGTGAGTACTGTCACCATACCCTCCCACAGGCACAAATAAAACAATTTTTCAAATCATAAGTCAATGTACAGTTTTGTACTAGTGTAATCATACATGGTTATGATTAATGACCTGCCTGTGGCATTTTCATAAGGGCTGGAACTTCAATGTATAAGTTAAAATATTGGTTCCATTAAAATCAATAATACAATTCCCAGTGACTTAAGATGTTCAAGAATTTCACCCACTGCCCTTTGCTTCACATTGTTCTTGATTATTCATTTAGAGATTATATGAGAGATGAAAAATATCAGATTTTATCTATTCATAATCTTTTTGATAAGCTCTATACAGCTGTTGTTTCTTAAACATAAATAAGGATTCTTGCTAAGCGCAAAAAAATCTGACTTTCAAGTATCTCTGTCCAAATCATGTGAAAGCAAGCACTGAGTTGATGCTTCCCTTGTAACGCTGTATAGATACATACAGAAAAGCATATCCAAATTTCAGTAATTATGTATTCATATATTTGATTGTGCAGGGATGTGAAGATTAGAAATTTAAATTTGTTTTAAGCCTGAAAATTCTTTAAACACTTTTCTAGAAATCACATATGGAAAATATTTTCAGTTCTTAAATAAATAGTCATTCAATCCCTCTTCTGCATATAGTAAATATGGATGTTAAGTAAAAATAAATCTAATGCTAAGTAAGGGGTAAGAGACAGAGCAGACAAAAATCTTTTTCATGTATTCTTTCCTTTGGCCCATTGTGTGATGTCAGTGTCAGTATTCCCCTCTTGCACATCAGCATGGTTCTACTGCTCACTCTCTATCACAACATGGGCACCAAACATACAAATTACAAAAAAAAAAATAAATCTCAACTTGATTCAATGTTACTACCTGATATATATCCATTAAAGCACTTTGTCTTCAGGTGCTTCTGGGCCATTGGATCCTTATATTTGTCTGCATTCATTGTACTGCATTTCAGAAGGTTCCACTTCATGTGGCATTGTGTTCCACTAACTAAAACATCTAATTACAAAGAAGATTGGAAGATTGACAAACATACACACACACACAAGAAAAAAAAAAAAAAAGAGAGAGAGAGAGAGAAAGGGATGATATCAAGGTATGGGGTTTATGATTAAGATGAGCCCTGTGACTTCATGTGTCTATATATAAAACTGGCATTTACATGGACATTTTTATAAAGGCATTTGGTGAGAATTGATATCTCAGTATCTTTGGCAAAGACTGATACATTGATAAAACTATATAACATACTACACAGTCCAAAATGCAATTTTTTTAGTTACATTTTAGCCATCTGAAGAGAATGCAAGCAATTAGATAAAGCTTTGGTGTCAAACAGAAGACTGACTGATCCTAAACTATGCCATACTGTAAAACAGGTGCTCAGTAGCATCAGAGCACTAAATTCTTTGACTACACTGACCCTCAGCAGCATTACTAACATACCTTTTCTTGACCCAAGTATATCAGAAATGACTGGTTCAGTGCTGTCATCAGAAGGCACGAGAGCTGAAAAGGAGATTTTTACCTGAACAGCCTGATTATATCAGGATTTGAATTCTTGTTCTTCCCAATGAAATGCTGAATTTGTCAGGAGAGAACCGTGCCAAATCTTGGGCAACAATTTCTGTATGTACCAGCGCAGTTGACCTAGGATAGCAAAACATGGAAACAATAATTTGTAACTGTAGCTATCACATAGAGTAAATTAGCAGCTGAACTGTAGAAAGGCATACTAGAATCCTGGCAGCAAGGAGGTTTGCAGAATCCCATTTTATGCTTTTACTTGCAAGGAGTATGAACACAGAGATAAAAAGCTGGCATGTTTCATTGTCCCTCTACTCTGGCCAGGTCTAATGGAATTCTGGCTATCAATAAAACAAAAGGGTGATTGAATTTTGACACTCTTCTTGTGAAAGTGAATAATAAACCAGAAAACTTTCATCTTTGACCATGGTTCAAGAGAAATTACCCTTGTGTTTCATGTTAAATTAATATTTGATGTAATTCCATTTAAAATTTGGAGTTATACACTATCATTTGGATATAATGATTTAATTTCAGTTTGATTAGATGTGCTTCAGCTTATTGTCATATTCATTAACTACATCCACTGCCATGGGAGTGTAATGCTAATCTGTTTGTTTGGATTAATTTCCCCCAGTGAAACAACCTGGGCAGAAGTGCTCTTTCTGGGTTTTACAGATATGTTATGTCTACTTCTAAATCAAGAGTATGAACTTGAGATTAGTGTCTCTGCTGTAAACATAGGTAAAGAAAAACTGGAGTTCCAACAAAGTGCCAGGCTGATGATGCTTACTTATCTTGATTCACTAATTGATTTTCTGGCCTTAGATATCTTTAAAAAGCAGCTGGGCTTTTTAAATACTGTAATTTTTCATAAACTGATGAGTAACACTGAAACAAAAATAATGGCAAAATCTGTAGGGCTTTTAGTGAAAGTATAGGATTTGATCAGATTCTTAATCTAGACTTAGTCTATTTCATGTAGTGTCTAAGCGGGAGAGTGGGAAAGAATAGATCAAGCATCTCTAAGGCTATATATTAAGGAAAAAATATCCATGCTTATTAGGCCCTTTAAAATTGAGAGTAATATAATTTTTAATAAATGAATTGCTATTTAGATTGAAATTATTGTCTCCTTTCCCTTCCAAAAGATTCACACTGGAGACCGCAAAAGAAAAAACAGTTATTTCTCTCTGTCCTACTCATACTTTAAGGCCACTGGCCAATGGAAAGACTACTAAAAGTCCATGTGAATTTATAGTAGTGCTTGACATTTCATGCTGGTTTTAGCATCAGGCAGAAATTAAACTCCAAATAATTCAATCCCCTTCTCTTGCCCTTTCTGGTAAAGCAGAGAATATGGGTTGGGGTCACAATTTACTGAAAGCACAAAGCAAAGATAAGACATGCCCAACAATAACAGCAACATTAACAGCAAAACCTTACAAAAAGAGGAGGTGTTTCTCCCCCAAAAGATGTTTACCACTGGTAACAAAAGTGCTGTGGGGTTGCCATTTTCCTATCACTCCCCTGGGCGCCTTTGGGCTCAGCCAGGCTCCCTCTTGGCTCAGCTGTGACTGGCACCAATGCTCTTGATCCCTACAGTATTACAAAAGTCAGACCCATCCTGCACATCAAGACCAGTCTTCTTGCTACACTTTCAAAAATACATTTGGTTGCGTCAATGTTTGGAACAGCAACTGTGCAATTTATTAAAGCATGGAAAGAAGTATCTGAAACCAGCAGCTGGTTCATTTTAATTGTTTGTCAAGACGTAGATAGGCTACAGAGCTAGCTCTTTAAAAATGAGGTTCGTGTCCCATAAAGTCAGATAAGGATCTCTGCTGTTGTGCTTTGCTTTCCAAGTTTGCTCTGTGTAGCCAACATCAAGCAGTGTCTCATGCTGTTGGTTTGTAACATGTGGAAAAGTCAAATATTCAAGAAAATTTTTAACATATTGAGGGATCTTGTCTCATGTCACTTTCTCAGTTCTTCTGTATCTTACAAAAAAATGTGACTTTTACATTTTATACTGCTTCTTACATCTGTATCTTGGAAATTTCAGAGCTGTTCGAACAGTAATGCACAATAATCCAACAGACATCTGTCAAGCCCAGACATACCAGAAGCAATGATTTCCTGTGGCTGATTTGGGACAAGGTGATTAATCAGATATTCTCTTTTGCTCAGACCTCCTGTAGAATTCTCAAGAAGAATGTTTGAAGGTAACAGCTGCTTGCTCATCCTCAGCCAAATTCAGATCTCTTAAAATTCAGCATGGCCCTATATGTAGAACAGAGAAAACCACCAAGGTAACGTAGATTCTAGGAAGAATAGCAGCCATATTTTTCTAGTAACAACAAATATACTGCAAAAGTAATTACAACACTTGAGCCAATATTCTATCATTAGGTTTCAAGTGTAGGGTTTTCAGTTCTTCCTCACTGGCAAAGCTTTTAAAATCTTATCTGACATATCTTATTGTGTCTTTCATTTTTCACAGTCTTTTTTTTTCCTTGCTGGTATTGTTGCAGATATGAATCATAAAGTGCATTTGCATAGTATTAGGAGTCTATTTTCTTTTTTACATGCAAGATGGAATAAAATTCTTTAATTCTAAAAAATGTAACTATTCAAAATGTGACTCATGAAATACTCAAGCTCTTAAGCACTTCAAAATACTGCTAATTAGGCTGCCATTCAATCACTCATTTGGGCATACCTCTAATTTTGAACATGGACCCGTTGAACCCAACTCTTGAAGATAACAATGAAATTCAGGACCTTGCTGGATCAGAACCCAAACAAGGTTCATTTCAATCTACGAGAGCAGGCATTAAAAAGGTGGCTAGTCTAAGCCACTTATAAAGAAGAGATTTAATGTATTTATATCTGTTCGTTTCTTCATGTACCTAGAGGTAAATAATCCTTGAGACACAGACTCCAGCATATTAAAACATTATCTTACTAGTCCAGTCATATTTAAATTTAGTGGCAGAAACAGGATATATATGTTTTCTCAATATCTTTTAAATACACCATCTCCTTTACTGGTATCTTCCCCTTCCATTTCTGTGCTCTCCTGTTCACTCCCTCCCACTTCTTTCTCCTGCAAAAAACATGAAATTAAAAATATACAGAAATGTCAAGGACAGACAGTTTTGTTATTGATACATAGAAAGGGCTCACAGCTAAGTAATGACAAGTTTAGTCAGGAGTCAGCCAACTACATTCTCTTTCCTAAAGAAGAAAAAGATAAAGCATTCACCTGCAAATATCTCCCATGGCCTTAGTATATCCCATTAGTGACAGGCTATTAAAACAGCAGTGCAATTTACTACCCTTCATTACTATCCTTTGTCTCACTAAACATTTGTTTCACATCTATCAAACCATTCAGTGCTACTTCCTGTTTCATATCATAATTAGGATACCCAGAAAAATAATCTATTGCTATTTTGTGTAGTATATGGCACAGTCAATAAAAAAACATCTAATATCTTCTCGATACTTTATTTATTTTGGGGCTGTGTTTGCCTCCATTTCTTTTACTGCAGCTCTACTCACTGCTTTGCACTGAAACCATCATGGCTGCTGCATTTACAGTGTTCTCTCTAAATGAGTCACCTTTCTTCTTTTGTCAGTGTCTCTGGGTTCTTTAAGGGATCTTATTGATCAGAAGACAATGGAGCTGACACTTTAATTCAGCATTATCCAGTGTGTGCTTCTGCAATTCCTTGAAGTGCACTGAAATTCCAGAACATCCTAATTTTGATTAAAAAGTTGGCTCTAAAAATATCTGGGTTTGTCTTGGTTTCAGGTTTTGAACATATATGAAAACAGGAAGGGCGAGAAAGGAAATATTAGTTTAAAGAAACCCACACACTTTCAAACCAATGTTATTGTTCAGCCATACCACAAAAGGAATAAAAGGAATTTAAGGGAGAGTTTTGGATGAAAGAAGAATCAAATGTTCACATTCTCCACAAGAGAGAATTCCAATTCGACCGAACTACAAAATCATATGTGATAAAACCACCCTCTTAATCAGGCCAGGATTCAAAGAGAAAAAAAAATAAAGAATAAAAGAAAAAGAAATAAAATGTGTTAGCAAGCTGAGCAGCTTTTGTCAAGGTTGAAAAAATGTTTTACATAGTCCTAGGAGCCTCAGACTCTGCAATTGTCAGGCAACATCTCCTGTGACACAGGCATACTGAGGAACATGAGAGCAGGGAACAGACACTTATGATAAATGAAGTCTTAACCCAATTCCATCTGAGATGAACAATGAAATCACAACTCCTTTTAATGGTGAAGGAAATCTTCCACACACAACTTAGTCTATTAAGCTCTCCTCAACTGTATATAAGTAAAATTTTACAGTACTACTTCTTCAGACTTCCAAATACATAACATAGAGTAATTCATAGCTTCTACAGACGTAGTAAAATATATTAAAATATTTATATATCAAAAGCATGTGACCTCAAATAAAGCCATGATTAGCTGAATGTGTCCTCTGTATAAGCTGTGGTGATCATTACAAACCTACTCAAATTTCCCATATTTGATTCCTTTGCAATGTATGTCTTTTTCTAAATGAGAATTTTCTCCCAATCTCAGATGTATTTTAATGTCTTGTTGTGCAGAACTTTATATGATTCCTTCCACAATTTCAAGAGTCTAATTAAGGTATTTATTGATGCCTTCTAAGAAGGTAATTCCAATACTGTGGCATTACCATATTTTCTTCTGAGAATGAGAAAGATCCCAAGCGTAAAACTTTCTTTATCCCCGGAGCAACAGGACTGAAACATTGCCCTGGAGAACACAGTCCAGAACTTTTAATTCTTCAGGGACACAATGTCTTTAGGCATTCACACTGATTAATTAATAAAAATAGGATCTGGGCTATCACCTGATCTTGACAGCAGAATTTCTTCATTTTTTATCCAGCTCTCAGACTGCTACTATCACAATAAATCAATCTACGATGCTTATTGCAGTTTCAGCAAAACTTATCATGGATTGTATACAGTCAGTACCTTTTATCAATTTTCTCTAAAAAGAAGGCTTTTCCTGAGAAAACTATAGTAACGTAAACTACACTTTTTCATACACTTACATGTTTTTAGAAGGCTTAAAATACTGAAAGGACTCTCAGAGGCATTCTAATTAATTCTAAAAGCATGAAAATGGGAGGCAAAACACTTGGCATCACTTGTAGAAGCAGGATGTGATCAGATTTTAAAAAAATATGGATGTCCCCAGTGTATGTCTGCTCTGCCTTAGAATGTGCACTTGCTGAAAATTATTACTGGTTTCACTAGACTGTCTTGTCTGAAAAAGTGCTCTCTCCTGCACTGTTTTGTTTACAAATGTTGTTTGTGGAGTGAAGTATTGTCAATGGAATGCTTGAATAACACTGTGGACATACTGAATATGAAACTGCTCTCTCACTGGAGAAAACGGGAGCAACTATGCCAAGTCATTAAAATATGTTGGTTTCAAGTA